>NW_028126777.1:0-51051 GCF_965231255.1 Vanellus vanellus | reverse complement strand
AGGGGAAAGGGGGGAAGGGGAGGGAGGGGGGAGGGAGGGGAAAGGGGGGGAGGAGGGAGGGGAAAGGGGGGGAGGGAGGGGAAAGGGAAGGGGGAGGGGACTGGGGAAGGAGGAGGTTAAGGGCGGGAGAGGGTGGGGGAGGAGGTAAGGGGGAGGATGGGGGTTGGAGGTGGGTAGGAGGAGTAGGGTGGAGGAGAAGAGGGGGGACAACAGGGGGAGAATAGGAGATGTGGAGGAAAGAGGAGACTGCGGGGGGGAAGGGAGGGCAGCAGCGAAGAAACAATAAAGGGGGGGTGGGTGAGGTGTAAAGCTGGAAAAACAGGGGCAAGGGGGGTAGAAAGACAGAGAGGAGAGCTATGGAACAGGAGAGACAACACCGGGGGAAAGGGGGGGAAAAGCGGATGGAGTAGGGGAGAGGAAAGAGAACATGGGATAGGGAAGAAAGAAAGGAGGAAAGACGGGATATGGGACAGTGGAAAAATGGAAAAGAAAAAAAGGGGTGATGCGGAGGCAAGGAAATGAGGAAAGGGAGAACTGGAATGGAAGGAAAACGAGAAAAAGGGGACTGGGGGAAGGAGAGGCGCAAAGGGATAGTGGATATGTGGGGGGGTGGGACAGAGAAAGAAGTAAAGTGGCAACAGCTGGGAAGCCACCAGGAAAAGACAGAAAGCGTATGAGGGTCAGGAAAAGGGAGAGTGTAACTGGAGGGAAGAAAACGGAAAGGGGGAAGTACAGAGACAGCTTTGCGTGGGGGCAAGGAAAGGGGAAAGCAGGAAGAAGGACGGCTTGAGAATAAGGAGGAGAGGGGAAAGTGAGGATGGAACAGTACAGAAAGAAAGGAGGCAAGGAGAGACGGAACAGTGCAGAACTAAAAGGAGGAAAAGTGGGATGGAGGAAAAACAAAAAGAGGGGTGATGAGGGAAAAAAGGAAAAGGGGGAAGGGAAAGTAGAAACAGTGGGGAAAAAAACAGCACGGGCAAGCTGTAAAGATGGAAAACCAGGAGCAACAGTTAGGAGGTGGAGGCCAGGAGGTGGAATCCAGAAGGCGGAGGTCGGAGAGTGGAGGCCGGAGGTCGGAGAGTGGAGGCCGGAGGTCGGAGAGTGGAGGCCGGAGGTCGAAAAGTGGAGGCCGGAGGTCGAAAAGTGGAGGCCGGAGGTCGAAAAGTGGAGGCCGGAGAGTGGAGGCCGGAGGTCGAAAAGTGGAGGCCGGAGAGTGGAGGCCGGAGGTCGAAAAGTGGAGGCCGGAGAGTGGAGGCCGGAGGTCGAAAAGTGGAGGCCGGAGAGTGGAGGCCGGAGAGTGGAAGGTTTCCTGTGTAACTGGAGCATGGCACACCGCAAGTGCATGCCCATGGGCAGGCCCCGTCCTATTAGGCAATATCTTGAAATGACACTAAAAATGTCCTTTCCCCAGGGCTGCTATATCACGTGTGTATCTTCGGTTCTTATGATTATGCTGCAGAGCACCGCCTAGAGCAAGTAACACGCATAAACCAGCTCTCAAACATGCACTAATTACACACAAACTGTCACAAGGCACTGTCATGAGTCACGGTCATACACACGTGCCTCTGTGATTATTCCAAGGCAGATGTGCACAAGATCAACAATGCACAGCCCCATTCCACCGTGCACACCTCAAGACCACTGTATGCTCACACACACTCTCTGCGACTGAGTTGCACACACACCGGTACCCAGCCAAACCCAAAAGGCAAAGCAAAACAAACCGGAGTGCGATGAGACCAAACGATACTTTGCTTGAGTACATGCTATACATTATTGTTTGCACCTGCAGACAACACCGAACTTAATCAGCTCCTAATGCTCATTTCACTGCTTTACTGCTCAAACTATCTTCCTCACACTACTCCTCAAACCTCATTTAGTACTCCTACTATCTCCCTACCTGCTTGCCCACATTACATAAACTGTCTGTCCCTCAGCCTCGACACCGTGGCTGCCGTCAAGTTCCTCCTGGTGACACCACGATAGGTACGGGCCTTCCTACACTTCCCGCTCCCCTCAGTGATGCGCTCTCTTCCCACGTGTGTGTAAGGTCCCCGCTGCTGGACTACCGCATCTCCAAAACTTGCTTGTCTGAAGAGGGAACAGGTGACTGCTGCTTCTCTGGAACCAGCTGCAGACCTCCGCAAAACAAACTACACAAAAAAAAGTCATGTTGCCATACTTGTCACAGCCCTTGCCAACACTATACCTCGCTTACGAAATACTGAAAAGTGCACCTGCTGCAATACCCATTCCTGCTCCACACTGGGCATCTCCCACAACACCCCACAACTTTGCTCCAGGACCATGAACAACTGCTACAGACAACTCCCAGAAACTACCAACACTATTCACCAACCAGGAGAATGTGCCCCAATAACACCAAATCCAGCAACCTACCAAGTAACCCTGCCTGCAAAAACCCCGGCCCGTGCCTGACCTCCGCCCAAACTTTGGCCATGAACGTCGCCTCACATAGCGGCCGGGACCGGGAAAAAAAAACTCAGCCAGGGGAAAAACAAAAAAAATCCCCGGGGTACGGTTTGTTTATTCGAGCTGTGTGCCCTACATGCCTGCAAAAGAAAACATGCAGACCTCCGCAGCCATCCTGCGGGTCCACAACACAAACAAAACACACCCCCCTCCCTCCGCTACACCAAAAGCCTCACCGCCCGCTCGGCTCCTACGTTCTCCCATGTGACGGCCGTAAGCAGCCATTGGCACGTCTCTGCGGCACTCCTCAGGAGTGCCAAACACAGCGGCCTCGCAGGTGACCCTGCCTGCGAAAACCCCGGCCCGTGCCTGACCTCCGCCCAAACTTTGGCAATGAACGTCACCTCGCAGAGCGGCCGGGACCGGGCAAAAAAAAATAAGGCGGGGGGGGGGTGGGGTGGGGTGGGGAGATTCCCCGGGCTGAGGTTATTTTATTCCAGTTATTTGCCCTACGAGCCTGCAAATCGCTGACTGCTCTGAGCCCTGTCACACTGCTCTATGCCTCTGCTCTTTCTGCACGCTTACTGCAAGTCACCTACAACAACTGCATTACAACTGCAAAGGCATTACTGTCTTACCTTACCTTACCTCACTGTCTGTTTCGCATTCGCACCGCTCCCGGCCACGGACAGGGAGACGGAGACCCTTTAGCCATCTACGCTGCCTACACAATACCATACGATACATACAACCATAGAGCCCTGTAATGTGCACCCAAGTCAAACAACTTGACGTGCGCTTAGAGCGCCATCGAGACAAAATATGATACAGGGTGGTACAATGAGCGTCCATCTCCGACAGCAGTACAGACGGTTAGGGAGTGGGACGACGCATGGTGCTCTCCGGCAGCGGTCCGGATGATTACGGAGGGGTGCCGATAGAAGGCAAACACCGATTTGGAGCGATACGCTGCCAGCCGCTCCCGTCTGTCGGTAGATGCTGATGCGGACCAAGACGCGGCAAATCCAATACGTAGCTGAACAAGGCAGTACGCATCGAAATACAGAACAGTGCAGTAAAAAAAACCACAATAGGCGGTGGTATGATGCCAGACCGTCTCAGACGGCGGTCGACACTATTTCACGGTAGTACAATGCAGAACCGATACTCAGCAGAACACTACAATACACATTCAGATACACAGTAATCCAGTAACAACACACAGTACGGGGCAGCACAAAGCCAGATGATCTCTGCTGGCGGGCGAGATGGTTAAGGACCGTCACGATGGGATACAAAGTAGAGCTACGCAATATGAGATGGTCTCCAAAGTCAGTCAAGACTACTACAGAGGAATACAATGCAAAACCAATACAGAGACGTACAGTGGAATAGGCATTTAAATAGGCAATGATCCAATTAAAAAACAACCCAAAACAAACCACCAGGGTCATACAATGCAAAACCATCTCCGATGTCAGTTGAGACCGTTACAGAGCTATACAATGTGAGAAACGATGCAATACAGGGTCATACGATACAAGACGGTCTCGGATGGCAATCGGGAGACATCCAGCTCACAGTGCGATACGATGCAAAGCCGATACGATGCCAAACAAAGCACGGTGCGTTGTGGTACAGACCGATCGACTACAAAAAAGAAAAAAAAAAAAACACACAGTACGGGACGATATGAAGCGAGACTGTCTCACGTGGCGGTCGAGATAGTTACAGGGCGGCACGGTGCGAGACAAACCGCAACATGGGCCGATACAACGTGAAACGGTCTCCGATGGAGGTTGAGACAATTCCAGGGCGGTACAACGCAAAACCTAACAGTGCCGTACACATTCAAATACAGAACAGGCCGACAGAAAACGCAAGACGGAGTTACGCTGTGAGACGGTCTCGACAATTACAGGGCGGTACGATGCGACACATACCCAAATACAGACCTTGACGAAGCAAAAACAAAAAAAAAAAAACACACAAGCGCTGCCGACCGAGGCGGTCTCGGACGGCAGTCAAAACTAGACTGCTGCAATGCAACGCAACGCAACTCTCGAATGAAACGTGCGCGAGAAGCTTGGGTTTGGGACCCGACCCCAGAAAGACACGCGGATGAGATGCCGTAGGACATCTCTATGGGACCAGAAAGTACAAGAGCGGAGCAGAGCGGTCCGTCTGGGCCCCATCGCCTCCCCAAAGGTGACCCTCCAGCTACATCTGCGATGTTAAGTACACTTGAAGGTCCGATCGCAGGCGGCAGACGCAGACCTGTGCCGCACGCAGAGGCCACAAGAGTGACCGTGAGACGCTATAAGACTGTGGGTGAGAACGACTCCCGTACGGTCAATGATGCCAGCGCAGAAGCCCTACGGCGCCACGATGATGCAGATGCCTTACAGTGGCCCCGAAAGAGAAGCGACGACTGCCACCCCTGACAGAACGCGACTGTCAAACTCATAACGGCGGATGCATGAGAAGGCAGGCTTTAAGACCTCAACCCCTTAAGGGCACGGGAACGAAACCCCAGAAGAGTACTCTGTGGAAATGGGAATCTCGACGACGGAGCCGCACGTGCCGCCTGGCTGGCCGCCACGAGTGGAGACTGATCGGAAAGATCCGCAACATAATACGCACTGGATGGAAGGACGCTTTAAAGTAGGCTATCGAGACGAGAACGGCTCGAGGGGCACTATGCCGACGAGACGACGCTCTCTAGACACTCGGGAGGGCTACCGAGGTGCCTGTGGATCGCAAAAGAGCTACGGAGACTTCGAGACCAGAGGAAGGTATTACGCAAGACAGAGAAAACGGACCACACAAACTACATGATGACAGACGTGAGCCGGAACGGCCCTGACGGGTGCACACTACCCTCACGCTGAAGAGCGACCCCCTCCCTTTACCTGCCCAAAGGGGACCGCTCCGGGACAGCCCTCTGCCCTACGCTAACTTTAAAACCCGTCTCCGCAGTTGCCGACCCTGTCCCCTCGCTCCCCAAACAATCTCCGCCGCGAGTCCCTCTGCTGACCTTTTGGAGGGCCTGGACTCCTAATCCATCCTCGACAAAAAAGACCCCGATTGGCAAACGGCATTATTCCTGCAGGCGACAGATTCTTCTTCATCGCCTGCAAAAACAAACAAAAAAAATGCGCAGGCAACAGTGCCATTGGGAAGCATCGCATCGGTCAACATAGACTTTTCCTGTGACAGCCCCCGCCTCGGACACGCCGTGGTGTTCCGCTCACCTGATCTGCACGGATTCCGGAGTCGGGTGCTGTGACCGTCCTTCTTTCTGGCACCTAACACATTCAGGAATTGAAACTGGGGAAAAACAACAAGAAAACGACAGCCGAGTCTAACTGCTGTCACAGAGATAACGGTCATATCTCCCCTCTAGTACCAAAAACAATGACCCACCTGCTCACGGTGCTCTGCTCGGCTCTGCTGCGTCACCCTGCGCAGCTTGTCCCTTCGTATCTGAAAAACCAACAGCGACGATCAGCTGGATGCAGAGAGATAGCTTCGTAACAATAAAGTCTCCATCCTTTTTAGAAACCTCATCTGCACGCCAACTGGCAGCTCGCCAGAAAGAAAAAAAAAAAAACAAAAAAAAAAAAACACACCACACCCACACCACAAACTTCAAGCCCCACGCAAAACATCCTTGGCGTCTTTGAGATGCAGTCTCCTGCGCTGCCGCTGAACGGCCCCTCCCGCAGAGCTCTGCCCTTCCCCATAAAGCGTTAATGAAAAACCCGTTGGCAAAATCTGCTGCCGGCTATTCGGTCCAAAATGACCTTACCGCCTTTGCCTCGACACATCGACATATTAATTGTAGACTGTTACGGCTATCCCACCTACCCCTGACTCTACACCCCTGGGCAGGGCGACTCCGAGCCACGCAGACATGCACAGATACTACACGGAACACCACAAACGACCCGCCTCAAACGTGAGAGAAAACTCTCAGCGAGAAGAATGACGCAGGGATGGAAGTCGCTGTCGGGCAAGAACACCTGCGAGACCACAACGGTGACGTGAGGACGCTCTGGGAAACACGCAAAAGAAAGAGTAGACCGTCGGGGCCCGTGACGAGAAGTGACTCTCAAAACCGAGATGACGTATGTGCGGGAAGCCCGGCTTCGACACAGAAGAACATGAGGATGAAGGGAACGACACCCGGTCCCGGAAAATGGATGGGTAGAGAGCAGAGCTGCTCGTGCAGCCGGGAACGATGCTACAAAAGCGGGGCGACCGAAAAGCCTTCTGAGGCTCAAGACCGATCCACACTTTAAGCTCATAAAGCGACAAGAGTGACACCCGATTGGCGCCATGCTGATGAGTACTGCCGATCAAGCCCCACGGGCTGCACACGAGGCACGTGTCGTGCTCCTCGTGCAAAGCGCAACGACGACATTAAGAACGGACGAAGCTCTACAACACGGAAGACGTATCACACAGACTGTACGACAACAGACACAGGCTGGAACCGCCCTGCCCGGCACACGCTAGCGTCGTGCTGACGAGTAACCCGCTGCCCCTTTACCCACCCAAAGGGGACCGCTCCTGGACAGCCCTCTGCCCTACGCTACCTTTAATACCTGTCCCTGCAATTGCCGACCTCGTCCCCTCCTTCCCCCGACCACACTGCGATGCCGCTCCCTCGACTTATCTTTCAGAGGGCCGGGAGGCTTAATCCATTCGCAACGAGGAAAACCGCAGTCCGCCAACGGAATTCGTCCTGCAGTCGCCAGGATCCTCTTCGTCACCTTTAAAGACATACCCAAACCCCACACAAGAGTGCGGTCAGTCGGCATCGCGTCAGTCAACACGGACCTTTACCGCAACACGCCCCTCCTCAGAAGCGCCGCTGCGTTTCTGCTTACCTGCTCCGTGTCAACTCCAAAGTCAAATGCTGCGGCTGCGTGTGAGCGGGCACGGGAAGGCCGCGGGAAGAGCCACAAAAACACAGGTGAAGTGTGACGAGTAAGTACTTTGTCATTACACCGCCAGCCGGGAAATTCCCAAAGGGGGGCCCGGGCAGAGGCACACGAACGCAGATCCAGGCATCGATCCGTCTGTGCTAAAGCATCGCCAAATGGGCTGTTTACACCTGTATATCGGGGATTGCCACAGCCAAATTTCACTGCCACGCTTTGCCCTTTCCACAGGGGGGCGGGAATCTCAAGCTTGTCCAACAAGGTGCTTCTGAGTCTCTCGCAGGCCTGTGTTATCAAAACGCAGATGGTCTGCCTGTCAAGCAGACAAGACTAAACAACCATTAGGATGGTATACGTGTTCCTCTACACCCCAGATCCGAGTCACTTGAGCAGGTTTAGAATCCTCCTTGACATCCTTCCGCTTCTTCTCCCGTGCGGCGAGTCATCATTAGTGACACCTAAAACACCGAGAGACTCAAAATTATTCTTGCGCTCCCAAGAAGTCACCGGCCCCGCACGCCTCCTCTCGACTACCCGGCTCACCTCAAACCCTCATCCGCTCCCAAAGGCAACCCGCACAATGCCTGCAGATTAAAAGGGAGAAACGCTTCACTGAGCTGCCACGTGACACTTTGCTATTAGACACCGATGGGGCCTGCGCTGGCCTCGCCGGCTAGAACTGCTCATCGGCGTGCAGCATCGCCCATCTCAGCCTGTGTGCGGCACCTGCAAGAACACAAGCAAAGCAACACGTGCTGAGATACACTCTGAAACTTCAGGCCGTGGATAAAAATTCCCGTGTCCCGCTTCTTGACCTTGACAACTTTCCGGCCCATCCTCCGTCACTTTGGGTGGCAGCCCTGGGTCTTGCGCCCCACCTGTAAAGCACAAACGGCACGGGTTCCTTACAACTTGACCAGCCTGAAAAAGGACCGATACTTCAGCCCACCGATCGCCGGTCACCTGGACCGAGTCGGCCACTGAGTCAGCTCATCGCATCAAGGATTCAATTCGGGAAAAAAAAAAAAAAAAAACACACACACACCACACACACACACACACACGCTGTCATAGAACCACCGGTCACATCTTCCCTCTAACGCCGCACATGGCGACCCGCCTTCTTATAGTGCTCCGCTCGGCTCTGTTACGTCGCCCTGCGCAGCTTCTCCCTCTGCATCTGAAAAACAACATCAAACAAGTCACCTGGATGGGAAGCGATGGCTTCCTCATTCCAACGGTCGCATTCCCATTTACAAATACTATCTAGACACCAACACAGCCTGCCATAAAAATATAACGTTATCCCATACTCAAAGTGCCACACGAAGCAGCCTTTCTTTGTCTTTGAGGTGCAGACTCCTGCACTACTGCTGACCAGCATGTTCAACATGTCGCTGCTCATCTCAAAAACCGCTGATGGAAGAGCTGTCCATACAGCCTGCCGATGCCACTCGATCCCACATGATCGGACCCCCTCGGCCCCAACAGCCTAGCCCGATCGCTGGGTTCACCACACACTTTCTGCCGACCCACCTACCCCTGACTCCACACCCCCGGGCAGGGCGGCTCCGAGCCACACACGCACGGATGGACACACTGACACTACACGAAATCCTACAGTGAACCTCAAAGATGAGAGAAAACTCTCAGCGAAAGTGACGCCCCCTCGAACAAAGACGTCATCGAGCAAAATGACGCGCGAGATCGTAACGGTGAAGTGAGGGGCCTCGACGGAAACCCCGAAGAACGTGCAGAACGTCACGACCCGCGACAAGAAGTTACTCGCCAAACTGAGAAGACGTACATGCGGGAAACCGGGCTTCAAGACCTAAGAGCGCAACGATGCGGGACAGAAGGCCCGCGCCCTGAGAACGGACGGCCAGAGAACAAAGCTGCTCACGCAGCTGGGAACCGCGCCGCAAACGAGGACCGTCCAGACACTTCCGTGGCACCGCACCTATCCACGCTTTAGGCCTTTCATGCAAGAAAAGCGGCGCCCGACTGGCGCTATGCCGATGAATACAGGTGTTTGAGACTCCGGGGTGCCGCCCGAGGCGCCGTGCCTTGCTGCTGGGGCGCAAACCCGACATCGAGATCCGACGAAGGTCTAAGACACCGAAGACAGACCGCACCGATGACACCGCAGACACAGGCTGGAACCGCCCTGCCCGGCACACGCTACCGTCGGGCTGGAGAGTAACCCGCTCCCTTTACCTGCCCAAAGGGGACTGCTCCGCGACAGCCCTCTGCCCTACGCTAACTTTAAAAGCCGTCCCTGTGACTCCAAAACTTGTCCCTCAGCTTCGAGCTCCGTGGCTCGTGGCTTCCTCACCTTATCTTTCCAAGAGTGATGGGTCTGAAGCCATCCTCAACAAGAAAAACACCACAGGCAACCAAGGGGATTCATCCTGCATTCACCAGGTTTCTCTTCATCATCTGAAAGAAAAAAAAGAGGAAAAAATAGTCACACAACAAAACCACACATGAATCTACAGACAACAGCGTCATCGGTCAACATCGCATCGGTCAACACGCACTTTTCCTGCGCCATCCCCAGCTCAGATGCGCCGTGGCATTCCACTCGCCTGCTCTCCACTAACGCTGCCGTCACAGGCTGTGGTGCTCATTGCTTGTAGTGCCCGAGAGACACAAAGTTACAATTGCACTTAAATAACTCACCAGCCCCAGGCGCCTCCTCTCTACAACACAGCTCACCTAAAATTCTCCTCCGATTCCAAAGGCAGCCTGCACGGCACCTGCAAATTCCAAAGGGAAACGCTTCACTGAGCTACCACGCCATACTTGGTTACGAGACACCTACCCTGCCCGCAAGCCCCTCGCCTGCTCCTACGGCTCATCAGCACGCGGCACCACCCCACCGAGCCTGCTTGCGGCACCTGCAAAAACCCCAGCGGCACAGCACGTGCCGAGACACTGCCCGCAACCGTAGCCCCTGGCCACCGATTCTCATCTCCCGCCCCTTCACCGCGACAACTCGCCGGCCCGTCCTCTGCCACTTCGGGTCACCGTCTTCACCCTTGCGCGCCACCTGTAAAAACCAAACAACACCAGTCGCTTATCGCTTCGCTGGCAATACAACACCCAAACAACTAACTGCTAACCAATCACTCACCGACCACAGCTTACCCGGACCGAATCAGCCCCGGTGCCCATATCACACGGTGCTCGTTGCTTCAAGCTTCCAACTGAAACGGAAAAATACCCTCTCGTAGTCATCACAGAGCCACCGGTCACAGCTTCCCTCTAAGACCACACACTGACCTGCCGTCTGACAGAGCTCCGCTCGGCTCTCCTACGTCGCCCCACACGGTGCGTCCCCCCGCACCTGAAAAAAAAAAAAAAAAAAAAAAATCAAATGTAGTCACCTGGAGGCGGAGAGATAGCTTCATAATGACAAGTGTTCCCATTGACAAATGCCATCTACAGCCCAACTACAGCCTGCCAGAACCAAAGGCCGCTAATCTTAAACGCCACACAGAGCGGCCTCAATACCTCGGAGAGGCAATCTCCGTCGCTACTGCTGAACGGCCTCTCCCACTTAGCTCTGCTGCCCCCCTTAGAACATTACCAACAAAAGCTGCGCACGCAGCCCGCCGATGGCTACTCGATCCCACGTGACCGGACCCCCTCGGCCCCAACAGCCTAGCCCGATCGCTGGGTTCACCACACACTCTTTCTGCCATCCCACCTACCCCCGACTCCACAACCCCGGGCAGGGCGGCTCCGAGCCACACACGCATGGATGAACACACTGACACTACACAAAATCCTACAATGAACCTCAAAGATGAGAGAAAACTCTCAGCGAAAGTGACGCCACCTCGAACAAAGACATCGAGCAAAATGACACGCGAGATCATAACAGTGAAGTGAGGGGCCTCGATGGAAACCCCGAAGAACAGGCAGAACGTCACAACCCGTGACAAGAAGTTACTCGCCAAACTGAGAAGACGTACATGTGGGAAACCGGGCTTCAAGACCTAAGAGCGCAACGATGCGGGACAGAAGGCTCGCGCCCTGAAAACGGACGGCCAGAAAACAGAGCTGCTCACGCAGCTGGGAACCGCGCCGCAAACGGGGACCGTCCAGACACTTCCGTGGTACCGCACCTATCCACTCTTTAGGCTTCTCATGCAAGAAACGCGGCACCCGACTGGCGCTATGCCGATGAATACAGGTGTTTGAGACTCCGGGGTGCCGCCCGAGGCGCCGTGCCTTGCTGCTGGGGCGCAAACCCGACATCGAGATCTGACGAAGGTCTAAGACACCAAAGACAGACCGCACCGATGACACCGCAGACACAGGCTGGAACCGCCCTGCCCGGCACACGCTACCGTCGGGCTGAAGAGTAACCCGCTCCGCCTTTACCTGAAAAGGCTAGCAGGTACGTTCCTGCAGTCACCGGGTCCGTCATCTGCAAAATAAATAATTAAAACCACCACCAAATCCAGAGTCAGAAGCGACAATTAATTATGGCACCTAAGACACCAAAGAAACACAAAATTACCGTTGCGCTTGCATACGGTCACCGGTCACACGCTCCTCCTCATTACTACCCTGCCCACTTCAAATGCAGGAGACCGCAAGGGAGCGGACCTCATCGACACCCAAATCCCACTGCAAAAACGTCTCAGAAAGTCTGATGAACCTGCCTCCCTTTCCCCTGTCCCAAAGCTTCAGAAGCCCCTTCTTTTCTCTTGAACTGACAGGGAAGGAAGCCCGCTTCTTCCAGACAACTCCCGCTCTGTATGAGTGCCTCTGAACTCCTCTTGTCAGCTGCCCCTCGGGAGCTGCTCTTACGAGCCACGCCCTGCAGGCAGCTCCTTTCTAGCCACGGAGTCCAGGCTGCGTTACAAACCCACAAAACAAGTGAAAACCGCTGTACATTAAGTCTCTCCTACTTTCTTGAGAAATGCTAACTCCCCATGTATGGATGTATACAAGATGCTCACCCTAGCGCCCGCCAAATAATCTTATTGCTGCTCCTACTATTAAAATTTATATTAGCAACTTACACTGTATGTAACAAAACCGGTGAGAAAAACCCACAGAGTTCCATCACCAATTAAGTCAGGAATTCCAGGTAAACGCAATGCACCTGGAAAAAAAAAAAAAACAAAAACATGCTATTAAACCATCTTACCATCCCTGTATGCTCAATACTAAATTACTGACCTTACAAAAAAAAAAAAAAAGAAAGAAGAAACAAAGAACAAATTTACTTTCTATTAAATATGCTGCTGAACCTTAACTGGTCTGGAAGGTCTTTTCTAGAACTTATGAGTTGCCCTTCTCTAAATGTAAAAACACACCAGCCCGAACAGCTAAGCCAGCTGCATTTGACTGCAAGATCTGCGAAGGACCTACACCACAGACACCCAACAGCAGAATGAGCTCACTCAGCAGAGGCTGTGGCTCATATACCCCGGGCCCCGCCTACCACCCTTCCCACAACCCCCCGGGAAGGGGTGGGACGGACCAGCAGAAGGCATAAAGGCTGCCGTGGGGGTCACAGCTCCTTTCCTCGTCAGCCTTAAGTTTACGGCACGCGAGGGAGCGATCGGGAACAGCGGCGCTTACGAGAAAGGCCGATATCTGCGTTTCTACCGGGACTGCAGCGACGGTGGCGGAGACGTGACCGGGTAGGTAATTCCACTGAATTGTTCCATTGCGTAGATAGAAAGAATTAAAAATCATACTAAGCCCGAAAAGACGCTAGTTTACTAAATGTAATAATGACATTATCAACAAAATCTATGTGCTTCGGTTTCTTTTCACACAGAATACAGAGCTATGGGGTCATACGTTCCTTTTAGCGGCAACGTGCATACTACCTATCTTCTACCTGAATTACGTTCTGGATAGGACTGAACGATGAAACGGAACTAGATCCCGTGAGAAAACCTTCTCAAAAATATCTCTGCTTATACCGTACGTCACTTACTGTAAAGTGCTGATAATTTAGAGCCCTACGTGATCTCTCCTTGACCGATACCGTTAACGGATCTAGATGAGTCCGAAAGGACGGAAAGCACCAAAACATGTGGAAATGCAATAAAAGTATCAGAAATGGTATGAAGCAGTCTAAGTAACACCTGAGTACCTAGAACAAAAATAAATTGCAAAAGACAACAAAAACCACCATGGGAAGTATGTCTTTAAAAGCAGATGAGGGTTTTCTAAGAGGAGATCTGAGCCGACGATAGGCATCTTTAGGGTGCCGGATACAATATAGAAACATACATAAGACAGACACCAAACGGGTGGCTCTGGAGCATACAGATGGCTTCGGAAAAGGATCTGTCAGAACAGGAGACACGGTCAGAGGAATTAGAAAGGTCCCAAAGGGGCCAGAGACACCAAAGGAGATGCGGAGGTGCAATGAGCTCAAAAGGGAATTGAGCAAAGTACAGATGTCCTCAGGGACCCGGGGACTGACTGGAGGCGCGCCGAATGCGTGGGAAGATGGAAAGACAGACCAGAGTAACAGATGGGGACTCGGGAAGCGTTCTTAGGGGAAAAGAGGGGTGCGGAGTGCCCTCCAGATCTAAAATAGGGCTCAGGGACGTAACGCATGTGTCACGAGAGCTCAGCGTGGGGAGCGAAGGACTCCCACGGGGGCCTGAGAGCTCAAAGAAGCCTCAGAAATCAGGATGAGGAACTCCAAAGGGGATTTTGACAAAGTACAGATACTGTCAGGGCACTGGGGGCAGAAAGAAGGCTTCTTAAATTGCAAATAGTAAGCTAAGGGCGCTCTGAAGTACACAAAAAAAATACTACCAAAAGGAAGCTGAAGTGCTATAAGAGTGCTGTGGAGTACGAGAAAGGACTCAAAACACATGGCTCTAGAGAGTAGAGACGTTATGGAGGGGCAGGGTAAGAAAAGAAGTCTCGGAGCCACAGCGGGTGCCTCAGGGTTCTGGGAGGGCATCTGGGCAAATTACAGATGAATGAGCTAGAGAAGCACCTAACTGCGATACCCTCGATAGCAGAGAGAAAAATAAAGGAGGGCTGCGTGGCAAGGAAAAACCAGAGGCTCTGACGGTCTGAAAGAAATGGTGCTTAAGTGCTACGAGGTGCTGAAGTGATTGAGGAGGGTCTCGGGAAGCGTCTTGATGGTGAGGATGAGGTGTTGAGGGGGCTGAGGGACTAAAAAAGGCTTGGAGATGACGAGGAGGAACTCGGGTGAGCCTCTGAGTAGAGTACAGATGGTCTCGGGTGGCAGGGCAGGGAAAGTGGGTATCGTAGGTAGCGTAAAAGAAAAAGTGAGTGCTCTACAGCTCAAAGATGACCCCACCTAAAGAGCTACAAGATATATGTGGAGCGCAGGGGAAACCCTCGGGAGTCAGAGAGCCAGAAAAATGATTGGGATTAAATCCCAGCAGAGTAGATGTGTCATCGGAGGGCCGGGGAACTAATAGAGCCACGGCTTGCGGAAAGAGGGGACAGAAGGCCTGGGTTGGGTCTGAGTCTTGAAGAATGGTCTGGGAACACCTGCCCGCCAGAGTCACGAGGTTCAGACCGGATGCCCTTGCTTTCTAAACTCCTCAGAAAGGAGTCTAGGTGGAACCTGTCTTAGCCTCTGACCGTAAATAAAGAGTCCAGACCCCAGGTTCTGTCACAAAGCTGGTTGAGTAGCAGCTCAAGCTGGGTGCCGCCAAAGAGGGACCCCGCGGGTTCTTTTCCTGTGCTTCTTAAAGCCTCACAGTCTATTGCATACGCTATTCACGCACACGTTCACATGACGAGCATGGCTCTTAAAATCATAGAATCATAGGGTTGGAAGGGACCTCTGGAGATCATCTAATCCAACCCCCCGCCAGAGCACGGACGCCTTAGAGCAGGTTGCACAGGAACGCATCCAAACTCCACCACTTCCCTGGGCAGCCTGTTCCAGTGTGCCACCACCCCCAAGGTAAAGAAGTTCCTCCTCACGTTTAGGTGGAACTTCCTATACTCAAGTTTGTGCCCGTTACCTCTTGTCCTGTCACTGGGCACCACCGAAAAGAGTCTGGCCCCATCCTCCTGGCACCCACCCGTTAAGTATTTATAAGCGTGGATCGGGTCTCATCTTTGTCTCATCCGTCGATGCATCTCATCCGTCTTCTGATGTTTCTGGGCAGAACGGTCCCTTTCTTCATTTCGAAGAATTATAGTTTCCCCTTGAACGTAACAGTCACTCTAATTCATAATGTTAACTATACAGTCTTCATTATTATTACTTATACAATTTCATTAAGGTAGTTAGGTTACAATGTATCAAAGTCACACAAAACTACTAGCTGTTCTTGTGTTAAGAAGCAGTTCCACCAAAGTTTGCTACGTTGCTAAGTTACATCTTGCTGTCTAAGGCTTCATACACTTAGCTACATACACTAAGGAAAACTGGTTTCCCACTCTGGGTCACAGATATGGACTCAGGAACTCTTCCGAGGGAACAAGAGGGGTGTGCCGCCTGCGATAAAGCTAAAGGTGTGCTAAGGGCAACCTTGAAAGCACCCGTAGGCATTGCGACATGGTGAGAGGGATCCTGAACGGGCCAGAGAGACCAAAGAAGACTTGGGGACACGAGGAGGGAGTCCGGGGACCAAATGGAAGCGTGCTAGATGGCAGAGAGGATGATAAAAGAGCTCTGAGGCTCTCAGAGCGAGGACGGGTTTCTGAGGGAAAGAGCTCAGACAGAGAATTTGAAAAGTAACAGGGATAGAGGAAATAAGAAAGAAAATTTAAAAATAGTGATGGCAGACTCAAAAGATGTAAAAAGAAAATCTAAAAAGCGAGGGCACTAAGGAAAGGCAAGAAATAATTAATAATAGAGACAGCAAAGGAGATAAAATGTTGACAGAAAATCTTAAGAGCATCCGTGATTAAAGAATCAAGGAAAAAATTAGAAAATAGTAATGGCAAACTAAAATGCAGAAGTAAAAAGGAAATTTTAAAAGCAATAGCACAAAGGAAGACAATTTTTAAAAGATGGCAAAGAGACTAAAAGTAGGCATAGCAAGGACATTAAAAAAGCAATAGGCAACAGGGGAAGTAGAGCCAAAGATTAACAGCAAACTAAAGCAGATGTAAAAGAGAATTTTAAATGCGATGGCACTAAGGAAAGACGAGAAAATTTAAAAAGATAAGCAAAAAAGAGAAATGGGAGAAAAGTAGAAAATTTAACAAGAGATGGGTAATAAGGAAACAAAGGCAAAAAAAACCCAGAAAACATGAACAGCTAACTGAATCAGACACGTAGAAAAAAGATTTTCAGCATTAATAAAAGAAAAAAAGTTAAAATAAACACAGACAATGAGATAAAAGCAGATAGAAGGAACAAGTTAAAAGCAAGAGCAATTACAGAAATAAATAATAGAAAAAAAAATACAGAAACAGCAAACTAAATAAAAATATTTAAAAGCAACGGGGTACCTGACCAGCACAGAACACTTAAAAAAACAGTATTGGCAACTTCATAAAAGTAGACATAGAAAGAGCTACAGTGACAGGGTAAGAGGCAGACAGGAAAACATTACAAAATGGGGACAGCTAAATGAATAAAAGTTGATCTAGTGACAAAACATAAAAAGCAAACAGATTAATAAACAGGAGAGGGGGAGAAAATACAGCAGAGAAGCTTATCACAGTATCACAGTATGCTAGGGATTGGAAGGGACCTCAAACGATCATCTAGTCCAATCCCCCTGTCGGAGCAGGAACACCTAGATGAGGTTGCACAGGAAGGCGTCCAGATCAAGATAAAGACAAAGAGATTACTCAGCAATTACTGTCACAGACAAATCAGGCTCACCTTGGGGAAATTAAATTATCATTCCTCAAATAATGCAAATAAGCACAAATGCAAAAAAAACAAACACCCTCCTGCCACCCCTCCCTCTTTTCCTGGGCTCCTCTTCTCTCCTGACTTCTCTACAGCCCACCCCTGACCAACGCAGGGGGACGTAGCGCTGGGTTTGCGGTCAGTTCATCGCACTTTGTCTCTGCGGCTCCTTCCTCCTCGGGCTCTTTTTGTGCTCCGGTGTGGGGTCCCTCCCACAGGGCTGCAGGTCCTGCCAAGAGCCTCCTCCACCCCAAGCTCTCAGCTTCCTTCAGGCACAGCCACCCGCTCCGGCCTCGGGTCCTCCACCCTGGACCTCCACAGGCTGCAGGGGGACAGTCTGCCTCCCCGTGGTCTTCACAACAGGCTGCAGGAGAATATGCTCTGCTTCCTACCAGCGCTGCCGATGGGCTCAGCTTTGACCAGACGCACATCCGTCTCAGAGTGGGAACTGGCTGTGCCCAACACTGGACCGACACCCGGTGTCTTCTCACAGAACCCAACGCCTCACATGGTGAACCCAAGACAACAGCGATGGGCTACAGGCCAGGAAGGAGGAAGCGACAGGGAACCACACTGACGGAGATGGGAAAAAACAACCAAAAAAGAGCGATGGGCCACAAGGCAGAGAGGGAGAAATTAAAAAAGGGGACAGTGAGGTGGACAGAGATAAACTGAGACATACCAAAAAACCGCGATGAGCTGAAGGGGAGAGACAGAGCAATTAAAGAATAGGGATGGCGAGCCAGGCAGAGAGAGAACCATAAAGGTAAAAATGGACTGTGGGACACATTTTATATTCTAAAATCCTTTATGCAATAGAGGAGGTTTTTTGTAGAATAGATTTTTATTTTGAACACCTTCGCTATACCCAAACAGTCATATGTCAATAGATAGTAAAATGAGAGGGTTTTCTCTATTGCAATGGGGGGAAAGGGGGGGGAGGAGGGAAGGCAGGGTGGGAGGGGTGGAGGGGAAAGAGTGACAGTGGCAACACAGGACATGGGAAAGAATAGCGAAAAGCAGCAAGAAGGGACAGGGGAGTAAAGGAAAGCGAGGCAAGGGGGAGAGAAAAGGTGGAAAGTGGGTGTGAAGGCAGGCAAAAATTGAGAACAGCAGGGGAAGAATGGGAAAGGAAGAAAGTGGGAATGGGAGGAACAAAAGTTAAATGGGGAAAGGGGGGACATGGGGGGGCAGGGGACCAGAAGGGAAAGAAATGGGAAGGGGGGGAGGGAAAGGGGTCAGGAGGAAAAACAACGGCAGGGGAAGATGGGGGGTAAAAAGGAGAAAGAAATGGGAGGGAAAGAGACAAAAGAGGGCAGAAGGAAAGGGGAAAGAATGGAAGGAGAAACAGGGTGTGAGAAATGGAAGGAGGAAAGGGGGAGAGGGAACAGCAGGAACACAGGAACCGGGACATAGGAGGGGGGAAGAGTCAAGAAAAGGGAAAGGGAGAACACAGAATGGGAGGGGAGAAAAGGGGAGGAAAAGCAGGGAGAAAAGGGGAGGAAAAGCAGGGAGAAAAGGGGAGGAAAAGCAGGGAGAAAAGGGGAGGAAAAGCAGGGAGAAAAGGGGAGGAAAAGCAGGGAGAAAAGGGGAGGAAAAGCAGGGAGAAAAGGGGAGGAAAAGCAGGGAGAAAAGGGGAGGAAAAGCAGGGAGAAGGACAAGGGGGACAGAGAATGGAAGCAAAGACAGGGGAGAACAGAACAGGGGATGGGGGAAGAAAAGTGCAAGCAGGAAAGAGGAGACAGAGCAAAAAAGAGCAAATGGAGGACAGAGGACAAAAGGGGAAAAAAGGGCAAAGGGAGTACTGGGGAAGAGGAGGGGGAAAGGGAGAAAAGGGGAGGTGGAAAAAAAAAGGGAAAAGGGGGGACAGCAGACTGGGGAGAAAAGAAAGGCAGAAAGGGTGAGACAGGAGATGGAGTGGGGGGAAGGAAAGAGAAAAGTAGGACGGGGGGAAGAAAAGGGAGAAAGGGGGCACATGGGACATGTGGGGTGGGGGTGGAACTGAGAACGAAGAAAAGGGAAGAGGGGGGATCCAGGGGATGGCAACAGGGAAAGGGGCAACGAGGGAAGGCAAAGGGGAAAAGGGATGATGCAGGGGAACAGTAAGCGTGCAACGAAAGGGGGGATGATAGGGGAACAGGGCGACAGGAAGGGGGACAGCAAGGGGAAAAGAGGCAACATGGGTGAAAGGCAAGGGAGAAAAGGGGGATGAGAGAATAGGAGATGGGGTGGAAACAAGGAAAGAGAAAAGGGGGGGACAGGGTTCAACATGGGAATAAGGGGGAAAGGGAGAAAAGGGGGAGCCAAGAAAGGAGGAAAGAGAGGAGAGCGGGGGGGGGGGGGGCTGGGGGCAGAGAAGAAAGGGGTGACAGCAAGGAAGAACCAATAAAGGGGGGGCGGGTGAGGTGTGAAGATGGAAAAACAGGAACAAAGGGGGGTAGAAAGAGAGAGGGGAGACATGGAACAGGAGAGACAAGACAGGTGGAAAGGGGGGAACAGCAGCTGGAGTGGGGGAAAGGAAGGAGAGAATGGGATGGGGAGGAAAGAAAGGATATGAGACAGTAGAAAAATGGAGAAAGAAAAAAGGGACTATGCAGGGAAAAGGAAATGAGGAAAGGGAGGGCGGGGATGGAAGGAAAAGGAGAAAAAGAGGACCGGGGGGAAGGAAAGTGACAACGGGAAACCAGATATTTGGGGGGGGGGGGGGGAGGAGAACTGAGAAAGAAGGAAAGTGGTGATGGGGCAGAAGCCAAGGGGGAAAGACAGAAAGGGGGTACAAAGTATGAGGGTCAGGAAAAGGGAAAGTGTGACTAGAGGGAAGAAAATAGAAAGGGGGGAGTTGAGACAGGTCTTTCGGTGGGGGCAGGGAAAGGGAAAAGCAGGGACAAGGATGGTGTGGGAATAAAGGGGAGAGGGGAAAGGGGGGATCGGACAGTGCAGAACAAAAAGGACGGAAGAGGGGATGAGGGAAAAAAGAAAAGGGGAGGAAGGGAAAACAGAGACAGTGGGGGAGAAAAGGGGGACAGGCAAGGTGTAAAGATGGAAAAACAGGAACAAGAGAGATGGAAAGAGGGAAAGGGGGAACGGGGGAAGAAAAGGGAAAGGAAGAACATGGCACGGGAGAGGAATTAGGCGGAAAGAGGGAACAAGGGATGGAGTGAGGTGAAGGCAAGGGAGCAAGGGGGAAGAGAGAATAGGAGACGGGGTGGGAACAAGGAAAGGGAAAAGGAGGGACAAGGCACAAGCTGGGAAAAAGGGGGAAAGGGGGAGCCCGGAAAGGAGGGACAGTGGCAAATAAAGGTGAAAGGGGGGACTGGGCCAAGAAAGGAGGAAAAGGGGGGACGGGCAAGGTATAAAGACAGCAAAAACAGAAACAAGAGAGTTTGAAAGAGAGAAAAGTGGAACATAGGATGGGGGAGACAAGACAAGTTTGAAAGGGGGGACAGCAGATGGAGTGGGGGGAAGGAAAGAGAGAAATGGGATGGGGGAAAGAAACGGAAAAAGGGGGGACATGGGACACATTGGGGGGGAATTGAGAAAGACGGAAATGGGAAATGGGGGGGGAAGGCATGGAGAAAGATAGGGGATAAAAAAAATAAGGATAAGGGAAAGGGAAAGTGCAACTAAGGAGAAGAAAATAGAAAGGGGGAAATTTGGGACAGGGTTGTGAGTGGGGGCAAGGAATGGGTGGGGATAAGGGGGAGAGGGGAAAGGCGGGATGGGACAGTGCAGAAAGAAAGGAGGACTAGATGGGTGTAAAGAGGAAAAACAGGACAGGGTAGGTGGAAAGAGGAAAAGAGGGGACGTGAGGGAAAAGGCAGATAGCAGGGACAGATGTCGGGGGAAGAAAGAGATATGGCACAGGGGAGGAATTAGGTGGGACAAGGGAACAATGGATGAAGTGAGGTGAAGGCAAGGGGCAAAGGGGGTGGGAAGGCAGGGGGGAAAGAGGTAATAGAGAATAGGAGGTGCGGTGGGAACAAGGAAAGGGGAAAGAGGGGACAGACGAGCCGAGGAAGGAGGAAAGGGGGGACGGGCAAGGTGTAAAGAGGGAAAAACAAGAACAAGGGAGGTGGAAAGAGAGAGAGGGGCAACATCGGACAGGGGAGAAAAGAAAGGCGGAAATGGGGGGACAGCGGATGGAGCGGGGAGAAAGAAAGGGAGAAATAGGACGAGGTGGAAGAAAGGGGGGGGACATGGGACAGGGGAATAACGGGGAAAGAAGAAAAGGCGTGATGGGTGAGGAAATGGGGAAAGGGGGGGGACACGGAACACAGATGGTAGGGGGAATTGAGAAAGAATGATAGGGAAAAGGGGGGATGCAGGAGAAGGAAAGGGGGAACTAGGGAGAAAGGGGGAGCATGGAACACATTGGGAAAGCGTAATTGAAAAAGAAGAAACGGGACAACGGGGGGGGAAGCAAGGGGCAAAGGGGTGACAAGGAGGGGAAGGACAGAGGGAAAGGATGTAGAAAGGGGCAATGGGGTTGGGGAAATGGAGAATAAGTAAAGGGGGTACCAAGGATGAAGGGAACGAAAGGGGAAAGAGCGAAACAGGAGACATAGGACAGGGGAAAGAAAGGGGAAAGGGGGGGAACAGTATGGTGGGGAAGAAAGGGCACGGGGGGTGGGGGGGTATAAAGGATAATAAGCGAACAGGAGAGGTAGAACAAAAGGGGAAATGGGGGACATTACGGGGGGAAAGGGGTGACAGGGTGGAAGAAAGGGAAAGGAAAGGGGGAACATGTGGTGGGGGAATACATGGAAAGGGGGAAAGGTGGGTTGGGAGGGAAGAAAGGGGACAAGGGAAAAAAAGGGAAAAGGGGCATGAAGCGAACAAGAAAGGGAAAAGGGGGGACTGGGAGACACAGGGAAGAAGGGGGAAAACAGGGAAAGGGTCAGGGAAGAGTGAAGGGGAAATGCAATGAGCCGTCCCATCACCTGAAATACGCTATGCCTTATGTCCCTTCTGCTTTCTTTAAACGTACTGAAACTCCGTATACAGACACATACAAGATGCTAACCTGAACCCCCACCTGATAACCTCGTCTCTATAAAGAGAAATTACATCAGCAACTTACACAGTATACAGCAACATTAGTGAAAAAAAAAAAAAATTTCCATTTTCAGTAAAGTCAGGAATTAATCAAAATTGAATGGAAAAAAAAAACAATACATATTATTAAACTCCACTCCCCCGAGGCTTCCTGGACGCACGGTGGCTCACACGTGCAGCTGACAGAGGTACTGGTGGGCGCTGTCAGGAATGGCTGGGAGCGATCATTCCTCGCCACGGGGACCATCCGTTCCTCTCTGGGGGCAGCTGCCTGTGGAACCCCCTTCTTTTCGCTCTTCAGCCAGCTCCGGCAAGCATGCATGCCCAGGCAGCCCCAGACCCTTAGGCATAGCTGGGCCAGCCCCATCCTCAGCCTCACTGGCTGCACCTGAGGCTACCCCCACCCATCCCCACCTGCACCCTTTTTAAACCCTTGGCCCCGTCCCACCATCACCTCACCGGTCCCACCTGGGCTGCCCCAGCCAACAGCTGGAGCCTGTCAGGAGCAGGGGCCCTTGCCAAACCCCACAGCACATCTCCCCCTCCCCTGCCCCTGCCCCCAGCCACGAGCTCTGCGCTCAGGGGACACAAACACATCCAGGGGCACAGAGGAGGCAGCAAAAGTTTATTCATTAATGTACGCAAGAAATCCCAGCAGTGAGTTGGCTACAAGGCTCAGTACCCAAACACAACAGGACAGAGGGAGAAGAGGCAAGAGAAAAGCAGGAGGAAGGACAGAGGGACATAGAGAAGAGGTGTGAGACAGGGCGCCAGAAAACCGGATGCTGCAAACAAGAGAGGGGTGGGGAGTGGGACAGCCATGTAGAGAGAGAGGAGAGTGGAGAGACTGCGCAAAAAAACAGGGACAGAGATAGAGGAACAAATAAGAGCGACAGGGAGCAGGACAGAGGCCAAAGGGACCAGCAGGACAAGAAGACGGAGACAAGACAAGGGGCAGGGAAAATTTCTACAGTGACAGGGGAAAGGAAACACTGGCACAAAAGAAAAAAAAAAAAAAAACTAACAGGGATCTGGACAGAGGTAGACATTGAAAGAAAATTTCAAAAAGCGATATGGTACAAGAAACATAGACAAAACCTAATAAATAGGGACAGGGAGATATAAAAAGAAAGTGAAAAAGAGTGACTGGGTGCAGGACAGAGAGGGAAGAATGGGGATTTACAGACAGGGAGATGGCTAGAGGGAGACAAGGACAGAAAATTTTGAAAGCAATGGGATACAATAATCATACACCAGAATTAAAACCTAGGTACACAGAGCTGCATAGAGGGAGACGTAGGAAGACAATTTGAACAGCGACATAGTACAAGCCACACGGGCAAGAAATTAAAATTAGTTTGGGGAATCAGAGAGAGGGAAAGGTAGGAAGGGAAATTAATTTTACTTATTTTTAATCAAAGTTGTCTTCAATGAAGTCAGTAATTCTAGGAAAACGCAGTGCACCTAGAATAAAATAAAAAAAAAAAGCACACTATTACACAACCTTGCCACCCCTGAACACTCATTACAAAATTACTGACCTTAAAAAAAAAAAAAAAAGCACGAGTCTACTTTCTACTATATATGCTGCTGAACCTTGACCGGCCCTGAAGGTTTTACCTCAAATTTATTAGCTCTGTTTCTCTAAACGTCAAAACACGCCTGCCCAAATAGCTGAGCTGGCTCCAAAGCTGCATTCAACTGAAGGACCAACAGAGCACCTACACAGCAGAGGCCCACGGGCAGAAAGACCTCCCTCTTCAGAGGCTATGGCTGGTAGACCCCTGGCACTGCCCACCGCCCTTGCCACAATCCCCTGGGAAGGGGTGGGGCCAACCACCAGAAGACATAAAGGCCGCCACAGGAGCAGAAGCTCCTTTTCTCACCTGCCTTCAGTTCAGAGCGCATAAAGCACTGAACCTCTTTTTTTCCTTCTGGGAGTCTCAACTTGCGTCCAGCAATTATCAAACCACTTGTGTTCAATTATGTCGATGTGTTATTGTGGAAAAGACAATTTCATAGTGGTGGCTTTATGTTTGTAACCTTTAGATATTTCTGCAGTTAATTCTTAACCATTTCCTGTAGCTTGAGAAGCATGCTGTTACGGAGCACTTCATTTCCACATAATGCACAGGCGCTTCGGGTGCTCTGGAGGACTGCGGGGCAATAGATATTGCCATGAGGAGGACTGACGGGCATTTCTGGTATCCTGGAGGACCGTGGGGCCATAGAGATCGACGTCGGAGGACTGACAGGGGCACGCAGACAGAGGGACGCGTTTTACCACACACAACCCTGAATCACGGGAAAATTTACATTTACCAAAGAGAGCCCCTTGGAAGGTACTCCCAAACAACACTTGGCAATAAAACTTTCACAGTTTTTTCTCCAGGCTGCCTCACCACGTGCTTGCGGCAGCACCGCTGGCCCGGCCCGGTCCAGGACCCGCGCGCCGGGCCCCGCTTCGGCTCTGGGACGCTCCGACTGCAACTTCGAACTGAGCGCCATTTTTTCCCCCGGCCCCCTCTGCTTCAGAGCGCCCAACACGGCCCGCCCACCCCGCGCGCCCATCGGCCGCCGCCGTCACTCTTCCTTAGAACCCCGCTCCGTTTGCCTGGCCTCGCCAGAAATCCTCACCCCGACGAGGCGATCCGACCAATCGGAGGGCGGCAGCCACGATGTGATTGGCCCGCCCCCCCGCCTATCCGCCCAGGCGGGGCTGCCATGGTGACAAAGCACCAGCGGGGGCGCAGCGCCGTTGCCGGTGTCGCACGGAAACAAACTCCACCCCTCATGGCGTTATAAAGTAGGTATGTTTTTCGCAGTGCTGGGTGCAAGGGGGATCGCTCCTCTAAACTTGCACACCGTATCCTAAAACCAGCGCTTCTTTCTCCTTTGCAAATTCTTTTGCTATATAAGGCTATTCTCTTTGAGGGTTTTGTTAAAATACTTGCCCCTTTAGTGTTCTGCCTTAACAAGTCAGACTGTGCAGGTATGTACTTGCCCCACAGCGAATACACCTGAATTCCAGACAATTATTGAGATAAAACTCCTATCTCCCGCTAGGAGAGATAATATACTTGCAACACGCTGAGCGCTTAGCGCGAGCAAACAGGCAACAGCAATGACAGAGAGGACAGGCGCTAGCGCAGGCTCCACATGAGGGGCCACACTACTACTCTGTCTTATGTCTCTTTCCCGCACAAGTCCTACCGATTCTTTATATTTTCTACATTCCCGCAGATTGCCTGCTTAAGTTTGCCTGAGCGCTCAATCCTATCCCAGTCAGACCAGTTTCCCTGACATTGAGTACACCAAAAATCACTGCCAAATCGTACCCAAACGTCCTGTTCACAATTAAAGCAATCGAAAACAAAGATCGGATAGCATGAAAAATCCCAAGGTCTGTGTATGGGACACCAAGGGTTAATACTTAGTTCGAGTATCACTGTTTCAAAGTCTGTCATGCGCTTCCTTAGTCTCCTGCTGCTCTCCTCACGGAGAACACGGAACTGCAGATCAGAACTCCACACTCGCTCCGCAGTTAGGCTGCGTCTCACTCACTCAAACACTCACTCGGTCACACAAAAGGGCCCGTTACGCTTCTCACTCATACCACAAAATATTCCAATTAGAACAATAGCCAAACTCACTTGTAGCGCAAATCGTAAACCGTTAACCATTTGACACAGGTTCACACCAACCAATATAAATTAATACACAACACTGGATTTTTACAACAGATGACAACAATGGCTAGCACACGACCCACTCCTGCCACCGTGGCCAAGAGAACGCAAGTTAGCATTAGCCGGGGTACAAAACCTACCCGGTTACCACCCTATGGGGACTCAAACCCCAAACCCAAACTTTCGAGGGGCGAGCACCAAGGCTCTTTACCTCGCATAGGACATCTCCTCACAACTTCCAGGTATCCCCTTACTCCATTAAAACATACCTGGTTCGCTGATGATGGTCCTTGTCTGTCCCTGCGGTGACCTGGGTGAGTGGGAGAGTCCTCCCGAGAAATCTGGGGGGCGCCAAGAGGAGTCCCCTCCTCAGCAGGTCCCGCAGCCGGACACAGAGGGTCCCGTCTTCGTCGCCAAATTGACGCACGGAAACAAACTCCATTCCCGCCTGCTGCCGCAAGAGCCCCCTGGGCCGCCGCTGCCCCAGCCTGTACGTTCCGGCACAGCTCGCTCGAGGCTTTTCTGTGGGGATCCACATCACCCTGCGGCACCTGCAAAAAGCAACACAAGGCGCTCCAGAGCCGGCATGCCAATCGCTACCGGCTCTCCCCAAACACAGCCCATACAGCCTCCACCCAAACGGGCCGTGTTCATCAACAGATCGCCACCCCACACGTGGACCATTCCACCCCAACCGGAATTGCTACACGCACAGGCGAAGCGGCTCCACTTCCAACACACAAATAGACACGCTGTACAATCACAACCTAAGGATGCAGAATACCACACAGGGTAGAGTTAGTGCCAGACCGAAGGACGCAACCTGACAGTAAGCACAACACTGCCGAGGCCGCACGGCGCAGACCCTCCGGCGTGGTTTGCCGTGCGAGAACGCCACAGCTCCGGATGAAAGACGGGCCATGAAGCCACAATGACCGATGGAGACAAAATCCTGGGAAAGACTACGATGACCCAAGGGAGAAACCCCTGGAAGAACTCCCGAGAAAGAGACTCATCGAGACAAGACCCGATGGCGATGCCTGAGGAAGAGCTGCAAAAAATACTGGCCAAACGCACCGACGATGCTAAACCAGACCGGCAGCATTGCACTTCTATGCCACGCTGTGAAACAGGACGCACTCAGTTGGCACTATGCTGATAACTTGAGCGGAGATGTGATTGCAGTACAATGTGAGTATGCCCGAGGTTCCTCAGACATGAAGGCTAAGATAAACGTTGACACAGATGTCAGACCTACTGCACAACTCTAAGAGCTCACCCTGGAGTTGCTTTGCCAGTGCGCGCATCTCACAACACATATCGCTCCTTCTACCTACACGAGGCTGACTACCCACAAACTACTCTCTCCTCGGCCACAGTTTGGACACGTGTGTCCTTTGCCACCCACAGATTTTTGCCCCACTACTCAGTTTTCGTGGTGCCACCGGTCACGGTCCACTCTCGATGCACATCCTTGACAGCAAGCACATCACTTAAATGCAAGGTTCCTTTGGTCACCTCATGCCACTCGCTCACCTGCAAAAACAAAGCACAAAGCTGTTTGCTACACGCATCACCCTTGAGAGAGCAGTCCTCCACAGCTCCGCACGCCTGCTCCGCTCCAATTCCAAAAATAACACATGACGGTTAGAGTCCTCTGCGGCACCTGAAAATCCAGAGCATTGCAGTGACTGATTGGCCCCAAAGCAACCGACCACTCTGAGGTCTGTCACGCCACTACTTGGCCCTCGATGCCTCGACTGTTTTTAGAGACTTGCCGCAAGGGGCCTGCAACAAGAAAACCATTGCTGTGTTACTGGCTTACCTCACGTTACCTCACGATCCAATTGTTAAACTCCAGCTCACGTGCACAGAGACCTGAAAGTCACATTAACCCCCTACACTGGCTCTGCAATGCCATACTATAGACACGAACATTGAACCATGCAATGCACATGCAAATAAAATGCCATACAATGCAACATGCTCTTGTATCATCATCAATACAAAACACAGTACAGCACGCTGCGATGCAACACAAACCACAAGACAGCACGGTGCTGCCTCATGTCTTACAAGATGAGACTCAGCTGACATTCAGACCTGCTTATGGTCATACAGAGGCCCAGATGGTTTATGCTACATCTCTTGCGACTCTGTCATAGCTCCCATCAGTTGCAGCGAGAATAGAACAGACCAGACCTCATTGACACTCAAATCCAATCTGAGAGAGGCTGATGAACCCTCCTCCCTTTCCCAACCGGCCCCCGGTCCCAAAACTTTAGAAACCCCTTCTCTTCTCCTGAACTGTCAAGGAAGGAATCTCACTCCTTCCTGACAGGTCCTGCCCTGTATTTGCACCCCTGAACCCTCTGCCTTAGTGGATCCTCCGCTTCCCAGACGTGCCCCGTGCTCTGCAGGCACCTCCTATCTTCTGTCTTCCCACAGACTTTGGGCTCTGCTACAGACCCACAAAATAAGTGAAGCCCTGACACAATCTACGAGGAGCCTGCCGCAAGCTGCAAAGGCTCCAGTCACACCGTGGTACTTCGCAGGTGACTGGGAAAGGTCCATCCCATACCCTGAAAGACACTGCCTTCTGTCCCAGCTGCTTTCTTCAGAAATGCTAACACTCCATATACAGATACACGATGCTCACCCTAACCCCTGCTAGATAATCTCATCATTGGCCCTATTCGGAAAAATTATATCAGCTACTTAGACTGTACACAGCAAAACTGGTGGAAAAAACCATAGTTCCATCTTCAATAAAGTCAGGAATCCTAGCAAAATGCAGTGCACCTACGCTGTGGTTTAACTCCAGCTGTCAGCTAGAACCATGCAGCTGCTCGCTCACCACCCACACCTTTCCCCACTCCTTCCCCCAAAAAGTGGGGCAAAGAGGGGGGAAAAAAAAAAGGGGGGAAAGGGAGGAAAAAAAAACCTTGTGGGTTGAGATAAAAGCAGTTTAGTAGAAACAAGAACAGAAAAGGGAAAATAATAACAACGGTAATAATGACCTGGGTCACTCTCACCGCCCCACGAATTGGCACCATCCGGAGCAGTGATCATGGATCTCCCGCCTCCTGATAAATCCCCACTTATATACTGAGCAGGGTATCTATGGTATGGAATATTCATTGGCCATTCCATCCTTTTGTCTATGCTTTTATGGGAAGCTAAAAAAATGTCCTTGAATAGTGTAAACATCACTTAGCAATAACTAAAAACAACAGCTATTATTGACATTCCTTTCATAGCAATCACTAGAAAGAAAACTGAACTCTTTCCCAGTTGAAACCACAACAACCTACAATAAAAAAAAAAAAAAATTAAAACCATACTATTACACCGTCTTACCACCCCAGAACATTCATTACGTTACTGACCTGAAAAAGAAAAGCAGCACACAAGTCTACTTTCTACCAAATATGCTGCTGAACCTTACCTGGTCCTGAAGGTCTTACCTCAGATTTCCCAGCTCTGCTTTTCTAAATGTGAGAATACGCCTGCCCAAACAGCTGAGCCGCCCCCAAAGCTGCATTCAACGGAAGGACCAGCGAAGCACCGACACCACAGGAGCGCATCAGCAGAACTAGCTCCCTCAGCAGAGGCTGGGAAAGGGGAGTGGTGAACGAGCAGAAGGCACAAAGGCGGCTGGAGAAGCAGCAGAGTGTTTTCTCACTTACCTTCGGTTCACAGCGTGTGGAGCACCAAACGTGGTATTTTACCTTCTGAGAACTCGAGCGATTATCACACAATTGTGTTCAAGTTATCTCGACTTGGTGTTGTGGAGAAACATTTACACAGCGGTCGCTTTTTTTTTCTAATCTTTATATACTTCTGATGTAAATTATTAACCGTTTTCTGCAGTTTTGGAACCGTGCTGTTATGTAATATCTGATTTCCAGGAGTGCCATGCACTCCTGATAACGGGGAAGACCGTCGGGTAATAGAGCTGGACCTACGGAGGACTGACCGGCAGCCAGGTGCCATAGAGATGGACTTCCGGAGGACTGTCGGGCACTTGCGGTGTACTGGAGGACGAAGGGTCATAGACTTGGACCTCCGGAGTACTGACTGGCACCCCCGATGCCACTGAGACAGACTTCCGGAGGACTGACGGGAACTTCCGGTATGTTGGAGGACTGAAGGTCAAAGAGTTGGGCTACCGGAAGACTGTCGGGAACTTCCGGTATGTTGGAGGACTGAAGGTCAAAGAGTTGGGCTTCCGGAAGACTGACGGGAACTTCCGGTATGTTGGAGGACTGAAGGTCAAAGAGTTGGGCTTCCGGAAGACTGACGGGAACTTCCGGTACATTGGAGGACTGAAGGTCAAAGAGTTGGGCTTCCGGAGGACTGACCGGCACCCCCAGTGCCATAGAGATAGCTTTCCGAGGACTGATGGGCCCTTCCTATGTCCTGGCGGATTTGCGGAGTCACCGACGTTTCATATTGTCGGTTTACCCTTATAACATACAGCATTTATTTAGACATATGCACATTCACATCTATAACTATTTACACTTACATATCTGTTTAGACTTCTTCCATATTTTGACATATGTCTATTTACAAGTCTATCCCTTTAGACATCTATTTACACATATCATCTCTACACATATTGCATATCTACTTAGATTTACTATGTAACACACAGCGAAAGTAGACAGCTCTATTCAGACTTTTTTCTATCTTCATACATAAAAGAAATATTTTTTATTGCATTTCGAAGTCCTTTATATTTCATACATATATATACATGAGTTAGTTTTGTACTTTAAACCCCTATATATCACTACTTAGAATTTTTTTTTTATTCCAAAATCATTATATAATAGACACAGGGTTTTACTGTAAAATCCTTTTCTAGATAGACATGAATATTACTTTTCAATATTTATGGGAGATACCTCTCTATTTAAAGCCCTCACACCGTATTACAGGTTTTGATATAATTTAACACACCTATCCCCTGAAATTTTACACATTTTTAGTCTGTGACCCTGTTCTTTTTGGGGGAACCCCCCATGGCCCAATACCCCCCACTCAACCGCTCCTCTGCCACATCATCCCCAGGTGACACTGGGATGCCCCAAATATCATCCCCCTCCCATACCCCCACCCGCCTTTTCTATACAGCCCAAAAAAAGACACAAAACAAGGGAATCAGCCTGAACCAGCAGCTTGTTACTTTAATAATACCATTTACATATGTACAAGACCCTCCCAAAAAAAGGAAGCTCCACAATGCAAAGAAAGGTGGCGGCAGCCCCCCAGCGCCTGTCCCACAGGCTGGTGGCTGCCACACAAGGAGAAGCGTAGCAGGGGACAGTGGCACATCTCTTACTTGGACTCTGCTCCCCGATGTTCCTCCCTGTTTCCACACTGGGATGGACTCCCCGAGGCAACAAATGCCCTCGGCCCCTGTTGGCCCTGGGCTCTCCCCTGAGATAGCCCCCGCTGCCACCCCTGCAGGGGGGCACCGACTGGAGACAGAGCCAGGAACCTCCGCAACCAGGGCTGGCCCCCTCCACTCGGAGCGCTCAACAACGGGCAGACAAACCTGGGCGGGGGGGGGGCATCTAATGAGCAGCGCCAGACCCATACGGCGAGACACCTGAAACACAAAAAGCCCCAATGACATTTCAGCAGATTAACAAAGAGCACAGAAGAAAGCTCAGGAATTCCCTCACACCGAGGGACGGGACAGCAGCTGAGCTACAGGAGGACTCCAGGGAAACAGCTCAGCACAAAATACCGCGCGGCCTTTCAAAGCCAGAGGGACCGGGACTCTTCCAGTCAGTAGGAAGACTAATTGGTGCCATTCTGAGCACGACAGTAAACCCTCGGGCTGGCCCTGGGAAACCCCTCCTCCCTTCCTCACGGCGATGCCGCGGGGACCTCCCCCTGCCAGGCTGCCGCACAGGGCTGGGCCGTGACCAGAATCGACGCCATGGACCCCCCCCCCCCCTCAAACAGCTACAGCCCTCGCGCCGCCGCTGCTGCACACCTTGCTGGGTCAGAAGAGCCGAAAGGGAAGGGTAAAACTCTGAAGGGGGCAATGAACAAAGCTCAGTCCTTCACTCCATGCTGAAGAGGTGCACGTACGCTTTGAGACCTCTCTCTCTCGCTCTCCAATAATAATACTTCTACCATAAAAGTATTTGACTTTCCTTGGGCACTAAATGAACTTGCCCGGCTGTCAATCCATACCATTAAACCATCCATATCCAGAATACACAGCTATCGTTTGACTCGGGGGAGTTTGGGTGCCCCACGATTAGCGGGGACGCCTGGCCGGCTGCCCCGCCCAGGAGAGATGCTGCCGAACCGCCGGGGAAAGGCGCCCCTGACAGCCAGACAGTAATCAAGAACTTCAGAGCGCTCTGTCTAAAGATTGGCAATAAAACCCCGCTGACGTTCAGTAGCCTCTTTTTAAATGTTTCCTTTTTTTACATTTAAAAAAAAAAAAAAAGGCCCCTGTCTTTGAAGATTTTGAACAAATACCTAACTGCTTAAGCACAGCTAATAAATTGCTACAGCCAGTTGGCAGTTGCAGTTTAAACAAAACAAGTCAGTTTGTAAATTACACGATTGTAACCTTTTTTAAAGTGTCATTTCTAATAGAAAAATCAGCAAGATAAATAATCCCCCATATGTTTTACTTTTGGAAGGGGGGGGGGGGAAATCAAACCTCCAGGGCCGCAATCCATAAGGCTACCAAAAAGGACCAGCAGATGGGTTAAAGCTTTGGCTGTGCTGAACATGCAGAGGAACGTGTTTTGATGATGTCTGGCCTGTTACGACTGAGAACCCAAAGACCGGCAATGCCGCCAAATTTGGAACATGGGCTGTGCTTGGGCCTTTGGAAGGAAGTGGACCTTTTTTTTTTTTTAAACATTGTTTAAAAGAGAGTGCAAAGTCTTGTTACCGATGGCTTCTACTGTCAAGTACATCGCCTCTCAAAATCCGCTCCGATGGGAAGTTTATAAAATGCAACTGCTTCAAATGAGAAGCGTTTCCACTGAGGAAAATCTCTTTCCAATTGAAGTCAAAATTACACACTGTAGGTTACGGAAAAAGGACGTTATGGCTCACCGACAACACATCAGGACTCGCCGTCACCACTTACAAGACTGCAATGCTCCTTGGCAAAGCCTGGAAAACACGCAGGAGGCACCCCGCTTTGTCCCAGTCTCTTCTCTCACCCTCAGCTGCCTTGCGTACAGAGGCTCGTACCTCAGTAAGTTTTTCCGCTACTACTGGAAGGTAGTTTAAAAACTTGTGGCCTGAAAAAGCATAAAGCTTTTACCACGAAAACAAAGTCTCTTTCTTCGGAACATCTGAACCCTTGCGAACGCTTTCTTCCCTCTTTTAGTGCAACATTATTTTCAGCATGCCAGTTAATGGTAAGCACACATGAAGAGATTATGCTTTCGGGAGGAGAAAATAAGCGGAGGGAAGCAAGCTTTGCATGGGCGCAATGTGCTCCAGGACACACCTTCTTTTTAGTATTCGTCTTCAAATAGTTCATCAAAAAGCTACGGGAGGGGAGTGGGCACATCCTTCACGTTGGCTTCAAAGCCCACACGACGAGGACCGTAGGAAAAAAGCAGACGCAAATGGGAGACGTACCTCGTCCTCGCAGACCACTCTGGATCCTTTCCCTCTGTCCCGTACCGTCACGGCAGAAGAAAGGGCGACCGCAGAGAAAGGCTGCAGAGAAAGACAATCTGTCGAGAGAGGAAAAAAAAACTTTCGCGTAAAGCCGGGGAAGAATCTCAAGCTGCCTTCTTTCCTGAAGGTTTGCCTAGACGACAGCTGGGTGGAGGAAAGAGTACTCGGCATCACCTTTGGGACGCTTCTTGGGGCAGGCCACGAGAGCTCTTGCATTTTTCAGACCACCCTGCCTTTCGTTGACTCACCGGCAGCTTCAGTCGCACTAGAGCCACCTTCCCGGCTGCACGCAGGTGACAGACACGGACAGGCACGTTTTCTCAAGCCTACGTACAGCCAAGGTTTCCTCACCCTAGACGGACCAAGGTGAACATTTTTGTTACGGGGTACAGCAACCCACTGGCCCGCTGAACCGCCTCCTTCCGAAGAGGCAATGATTTTTTTCCAGGCCCGTTCTCCAGACGGTCACGAGCTTTTAAAACTGCCGTTGCGCTACCAAACCTGCTCAGGGGCCCTGCCAGCTTTCGACTGCCCTCCGCCTTACCGGGCACACGCTCTCTGCCGTCTCCCAAACGCAGGAGTACGGCACGCGCCCAGACGCCAGCGCAACCCTGCCGGTGCCCATGCGCACCTCGCTCTTCGCACAAGCAGCCCCCGAGCATCCCTGCGAGCGCAGCCGCACGCGCAGGATCACCTTCACCGACGCTGATTTCAGGGGATGCCATTGCTGAAGCTTTAAACTGAAAACCGCCTCCTGACACTCGGCCACAGCAGAAGTCATCCATAACGAGAACTCCACAAACACGCAGCAAGGCAAATTGCAAACCCGCAGCAGCAGCGATATTTAGACCGGGAACACGGGAGAAAAATCAAACAGCTTCATCTCGTGCGCACAGGAAAGCCGCGGACAGACAAGAGGGTCTGCCTATTTTCTGTAAGGGCCGAGAACGCTTTCTCCTTCCCTTCCAAAACCCCTCTGTTAGGTCTAAACATCTGTTACGGTTTGAGAGACCCGTAACCATTTACTGCCGTTAAGACAATTCGTTCTATCACCCGATGACCTCTCCCCACCCGGGAGGCAAACTATGAACAGATTTAATAGAGTAGGATTCCATAAACAACATTAATAGCACTAAAGAACCAATATTGATCCCGATACCCATACAGAATACGCAAAGATTAGACTCAGCCCATTCTATTCGTAGGAAGCTGCACGACGGCCTCCTGAAATCGGGGGTCCCACGGCACCAGACCCCCACCTCCGGGGAGGCTCCACGCACCTTGCCCACCCCCTGCTTTTTCCCCGCAGCCCCCAACGCCTTCCCGCCCCTCTCTGCCTTCCCCCCCCCCCCCTCCCCCAGCCCCTGCGAAACCAGCCGGACTGGAATCCGCTCTTGGCCCCCAAACCCGCTCATTTAGTGCCCCTTTCTGAGCCCCGAACCCCAGCTGCTGGGCCCCTTCTCAAGCCCCAAAAACGCAGGGCTGCACTCCTACTCCTCAGTCCCAAACCACACAACTCCGTCTCTTCCCGAACCCCCAAACCAGCCCCGGGAGCCTGCTTTCCAGCCCCCGGGGCAGAAGACCTGCTCTCCGTCTCGGGCCCCAAACCGCCTCACCTCCTCTGCTTCCTCACCCCCCTCCGCAGCCCCCGCGGGCCCCAGACAGTCCCGCTCCGAGCCTACAGCGCCCCCCCTCAGGCCCACCGTTCCCCCAGCCTCACTCAAGGCCCCCGTGCAGCGCCCCTCCCCCCACCCCACCCCCCCCCGGCACCCCTCAGGGCCCTCTACAGCCCCCCCCGCCATGTTCCTCCCGCATCGCCGCCCACCGCTCACCTTGACGCGCTCCAGCTGCCTCACGACGGCCTCGCGGCGAGCCCGCGGCACGGCCCGGCACAGGACCCGCACGCCGAGCTGCGCTTTCCTCCCGCGCCGCCCCGCTCCCATTTCGAACCGGGCGCCATTTCCCCCCCGCCCCCTCGGCTTCCGGAGCCTCCCGGCCCTCTCACGCCGCGCGCCCATTGGCCGTCGCCCGCACCCCTCCTTGGCAGGCCCCGCCCCATTGGCTCGGCCCTGCCGTCAATCCCCGCCGCGCCCCACCCCGGCGAGGCAGCCCGACCAATCGGAGCGCGGCTCCAGCGCTGTGATTGGCCGCTGCCTCCCGCCCATCCGCCCGGCACCGGTTGCCATGGTGAAGAGGCAGCGGCGGCGGACAAGCATCATGACAACAAGAGATAGAAAGGCAGAGACCGTGAGGAGCACAGGGCGCTCGGAAAAGAAAAAGGGGTAAAAGGAGCCCTGCAGAGAGACGGAGGATTTAAAAACGGAGCAGCACAAGAGGTCAGAGAGACGAAGAGAGGAATAGGAAGGAGGACGGGGACAGCGAGATACAGAATGGAAAGAAACAGCGACAGCGAGCAAGACCGAGGGACAGAGAGAGAAAGAGAAGGAAGGAAGGAAGGAAGGAGAGAGAGAGAGGAAGGCAGGGACACGGAGCGGCACGTACAGACGCAGAGAGGAAAAGAACCCCGGGGAACAGGCCAGAGCAGTTGTCGGGGAAAAGGGAGGGATGCAGATCCGGACAGAGAGAGGGAAAAGGAAAAAACAGCAACGGGTGCAGGACACAGACGGGGGGGGAATAAGGAGAGGGAGCAGGACAGAAGAACAGGGGCCTTCAAAAGTCACCTTGTTGCTGAAAAACCCTGGCCTGAGCCCAACCTCCCTCCTAACATTGGTGATAAACGTCGCCTCGCAGAGTGGCCGGGACCGGGGCGGGGAGGGGGGAAATCTCCCATGTGGGTTTTTGAAATTAAAACTTAACATAAATAATTTACTATCTCAACATTAAATACAACCTGGAATCAAAATAGTCACACGTATAAGGTTAGACACATTCAGAAACTAACACTCATTCCACCTCCACTCATTCCACCCCTCGCTCGGAACATAGCCATTTCGCCACCCGCCCGCCACAACAGTGGATCACCCCAATTCTAGAGCCGTCCCTGAAACTGCCTCACCGTGCACCTCAAATCAACATCGCCGCTCCACTCGATTCCAAAGGAACAACGGCCTTCATAACCACCAGCTGAGGAAGACGCTTCGCCAGCTGCGTCCCTCCCGCTCCTTCTTCGCTTTGATTTGTACGTTCCGGCACAGCTCGCTCGAGGCTTTTCTGTGGGGATCCACATCACCCTGCGGCACCTGCAAAAGGTGGCACACAAGGCACTCCGGAGCCGGCGTGCCAATCGCTACCGGCTCCCCCCAAACACAGCCCATACAACCTCCACCCAAACGGGCCGTGTTCATCAACAGATCACCACCCCACACGTGGGCCATTCCACCCCAACCGGACTTGCTACACGCACAGGCGAAGCGGCTCCACTTCCAACACACGCACGCGGACGCGCTCTACAAACACGACCTAAGGATGCAGAATACCACACAGGGTAGAGTTAGTGCCAGACCAAAGGACGCAGCCTGACGGTACGCACAACACTGCCGAGGCCGCGCGGCGCAGACCCTCCGGCGTGGCTTGCCGTGCGAGAACGCCACAGCTCTGGATGAAAGATGGGCCATGAAGCCACAATGACCGATGGAGACAAAATCCTGGGAAAGACTTAAGGCTACGATGACCCAGGGAAGAAACCTCTGCAAGAACGCTCGAGAAAGAGAGTCATCACCAAAACACCCACATCCCCACAAAAAACAAGCCAAAAAAATCCCACCCCGACGGAGCTGGGGGGAAAGCAGTGGAAGGGAAGACCGGCAGCCGCAACATTAAGCGACATTTGACTTTAACGCTGACCACGTACTTCAGAGACTCTCCAAGTCTACATCTCAATCCGCAGAACAACCAGTCCTTTTCTGGAAGGACAAACTTTTTTGACTTAAAAAAATGACATAAAAATCAAGCAAAACATCAGTTTCCATCACGTTTCATTCATTACGTTTCCACTGGCACCTAGGTGCTCCAAAGTTAACCATACTCACACCACAGACTCCTAACAATTCAGTTATGCAGGGAAAGAGAAAAGGCTATTTCCAACTTGCCCATATAATTAGCATGAACAAACAGAAGGGAAACACCGGACCCTAAAGAAGGTATCGGGCAGCTCTTAATTTGTCCGAGAGGAAAGGTGGCTCTGACCCCAAAAGAAGACATTCCTAACTACCCAGGCACCAATTCGGGAAGGAGGCACGCTCTGCTAACCGCAATTCTGCATCAGCTTTTCCACGCTGGCAGCAAATTTGCGTTTTCTGCCCGTCTGACGCGGAGTACCTGTAGCGCCCCTGAACTCGCAAACGTTTCTCCCCGCTCCCCCAGCCCCACGCCTGCCCTCACCTGAGCAGCCATCGGAATCAACCCCGCAGGATTTTCTTCCTGGGGCGCACAAGGGGACACCGGGAAAAGAGGAGGCGAGAAACGACCTTGTTTGTCACAGCCAGACGACGGGCACAAGCTGGGGGACCCCCACCCCTCCTCTGCTCTCGGGAGCGGGGCCCAGACAAGGAGTCTTGCCAGAAGTCTTGCCTCTGGCTAATGCACGGTCCGGACAGAGGACACCCCATCTCCCTCCAGCTCCTGCTTGCCAAGCTCTGGCTAATTGAAGCCCCAGCTCTGCACTGAAGCTCCAGCTGATTTCAACTCCTCCTTCCCAGCTCCAGCTATTTGTACCAGGCTGGGCTGCTGATGAGGTCGTTAACTAATCGGTGTCCTGACTTGAGTGTTAGGGTTAAACGCCATGGCTTTACACAGTGTAAATATCAATAAGCTTCTATGATTAATTACTTAATAACTATACTAAGCAATGTCCAAAGAAGAGCTGGAGTCAAAGAGGAGAGGCGTGCCGGGTCTGAAAAGCGCCTTTCCCCCCAGAGAGCCCCGCAGACACCGAGTTCAGCTGGCTGCACGACGGCCTCCTGAAATCGGGGGTCCCACGGCACCAGACCCCCACCTCCGGGGAGGCTCCACGCACCTTGCCCACCCCCTGCTTTTTCCCCGCAGCCCCCAACGCCTTCCCGCCCCTCTCTGCCTCCCCCCCCCCCTCCCCCAGCCCCTGCGAAACCAGCCGGACTGGAATCCGCTCTTGGCCCCCAAACCCGCTCATTTAGTGCCCCTTTCTGAGCCCCGAACCCCAGCTGCTGGGCCCCTTCTCAAGCCCCAAAAACGCAGGGCTGCACTCCTACTCCTCAGTCCCAAACCACACAACTCCGTCTCTTCCCGAACCCCCAAACCAGCCCCGGGAGCCTGCTTTCCAGCCCGCGGGGCAGAAGACCTGCTCTCCGTCTCGGGCCCCAAACCGCCTCACCTCCTCTGCTTCCTCACCCCCCTCCGCAGCCCCCGCGGGCCACGCTGAGGGCCGGGCCGAGCGCAGCCACCCCACAGCCCGACACCCCCAGGGCCCACAGGCACTTTTGGGCAGTGCTGGGCAAGTGCGGAGGGCCCGACCCCACCGCGCTGCGGGGAGGCGCCAGCACGGCCCGGGCGTCGCTTCTCTATCGCCCTTTCGGCCTTTATTTCTCCGGCACCGCCAGTCCCGCACCCCAAACCCCCCAGGCCCAAGGCACCCCGCGGCGAGCCGGGCCCAGACAGTCCCGCTCTGAGCCTACAGTGCCCCCCCTCCCGTTCCCCCAGCCTCCCTCAAGGCCCCCGTGCAGCGCCGCTCGTCGCCCTCCCCCGCCCCGGCCCTCTACAGCCCCCCCGGCGTGTTTCCTCAGGGGCCCCTCAGGCCTTCCCGCATCGCTGCCCACCGCCCGCCGGCCGGCCCCCGCTCACCTTGACGCGCTCTCAGCTGCCTCACGACGGCCTCGCGGCGAGCCCGCAGGCCCAGCCCGGCTGGCCACAGGACCCGCCCGCCGGGCTGTGCTTTTCCCCCGAGCCGCCCCGCTCCCATTTCGAACCGGGCGCCATTTTCTCCCGCCCCCTCGGCTTCCGGAGCGCCCCGGCCCGCCCACGCCGCGCATACATTGGACGCCGTCCGCATCGCTCCTTGAGAGCCCCCTCTCCATTGGCTCGGCCCTGCCGTCAATCCCCCCGCGCCCCACCCCGGCGAGGCAGTCCGACCAATCGGAGCGCGGCTCCCGCACTGTGATTGGCCCGCACCCCCGCCTATCCGGCCTGGAGCGGTTACCATGGTGAAGAGGCAGCGGCGCCGCGCGAGGCCGTTGCCGGGGCGACGGGCCGGTGCGGCCGCGCCTGCGCGGCGCTTAAAGGGGGGGGGGGGGGGGCGGATTTACCAATCCCCGGCTTTTTCTTCTTCAGAACTGGATGGATTTGCGTGCGACGGCGCAAAATAAAACCGTTGCGCCTTCGTCCCCTCTTGCCTTCCGTCAGCTCTCGGGTAACGCCCGGGGGCTACCCGGAGCCGGCTCGCCTCCAGCGGATCGGCAGCCAGCCGCAGGCGGCGATTTGAAGCCCCCGCCCCGCCACCACCGGGCGGCCAGCGGGCGGGAGAAACTCCCGCAGGCGCCGAAGGTGCCCGCTCGTCTCCCCGGTGGTCCTGGCCCTCCCCCGCCGCCGGGCGCGGGGCCCGGCAACAGCCCGTGCGGGCCCGGCTCTGCAGGGCGGGGCCGAGGCGGGCGGGGAGGCGTGGCCGAGACGGGGGAGGCGGGGCGGGAGAGGCCAGGGAGGAGGGGCCGTGACGAGCGGGGAGGCGGGGCCGAGGCGGGACGGGAGGCGGGGCGGGAGGCGGGGCTGGGACGAGCGGGGGGGGCGGGGCCGAGGAAGGCGCGGCAGAGGCGGAGAAGGAGAAGGAGGCGGGACCCACGAGAGCGCTGTACTGCGCGTGCGCCGCCGCCCGGCTGCAGTACCGGCTTGCGGCCGCCAGGCGGCAGACGCGAGCGCAGACCATCGCGCTGTAGCGCGCATGCGCGGGTTCCCGGCTGCAGTACCGGCTTGCGGCCGCCAGGAGGCAGACGCGAGGGCAGACCATAGCGCGGTAGCAGTACCCGCGCTCGGTCGCAGCAGTTCGCTGTACTGCGCAGGCGCGCCTCCCGCGCCGCAGCTAGAGCTCTCGGCCGCCGTTCGGCAGCAGCGAGCGCAGAAACCGCCGCGCTGTACGCGCGTGCGCCGATCTCCCGCTGCAGTACCGGCGCGTTTGCAGGGCGGCAGCAGCGAGCGTGCAACATCGCGCTGGACTGCGCACTGGCGGCTCCCCTGCTGCGGTAGTGGCTTCCGGTCGCACGCTGGCAGCAGCGAGCGTGCAAAACTCCCGCTGGACTGCGCAGCGGCGGCTCCTCGGGTGCAGGACCGGCTTTTGGTCGCCTGGTGGCAGCAGCGAGCGCAGTCAGCCGCGCGCCATAGCGCGCATGCGTAGCCCTCCGCGGCAACAGGGGCGGGGTAGGCGGGGCCGAGTAGGGCTGGGCGGTGCCAGGAAGGCGGGGCCTCGGAGGGGACGGAGGAGGAGCCAAGGTGGGAGGCGGGGCTGAGGCGGGGCTCCGGCAGGGGGAGGCGGGGTCGAGGCAGGCGGGGACCATGGCAGCAGCGGGCGGGGCGGGGCGGGGGCGGGGCCGAGGAGGGCTACAACCCCCCTGCGCGGGGGGGACCTCCCCCAGGGGAGCCGGCCGGGGTAACCCACAGCGGGGGACTCACGGGGGGCGCCCCACTCTCCGCAACTCGCCCACGCTGGAGCCACCAAACTGCCGCCGCTGCACCCACCTTTTCCTCACGTCAGGGTGCAGGTTTCTTCGCTTTTCCATAATGCTCTGCTTTGGGGCTTTTCAACACTTATCCACCACGCAAAATTTGGTGATTTTTTGCTTCTGAGCGTGGAAAAGGGGTGTGGGGTTTTGCGTTCCAGCTGCACCAAGCCAGGTGGATGGGGCTTGCCCAGGAGCCCCAAATTGGGAGAACTTCTCTTTATTTTTTTTTTTTTTTCCCCCCCAAACCAGAAAATTCGGGGTTTCCCGCCCCCCCCCCCCGTGCAGACCCAGAAGCAGGGCTGTGGGGTGTTTTTGTGCCGCGGCAGCAACTCCCGCTCTGTGTGCACGGCTCAGCAGGGGAAAGCGGCCCTAAATTGGGATGAGAAAAGGGGGAGGAGGAAGAGGCAGCTGCTAAAGCGCTTTTTACATCTTCAAAAAAAAAAAACCCCAACAACAAAAACGGGGAGGGGTAGAGGGTGGTGTGTCGAGGTTTTAAGGGCTTTCCATAAATAGGCTTTCCTTGCATTTCAAAAACCTTACCGAGAATAGACATTTCACCCAGGTATCCATTTACACACAGACATAGATATCTTTAGGGTAAATATAAGCCTGAGGAATACCGGAAAACCTCGAGGAGCTGAAGGGGAGAGACAGAGCAGGTAAAGAAAAGGCCGGGCAGCCCGGCAGAGAGAGAACGATAGAGCCAAAAACGGGCTCTGGGACACACCTTTTTAGAGTCTAAAATCCTTTACGTAACAGAGTACATCTAGGGGTTTATTTCAAACTCCTCCTATGTAAAGCAATGAATATTCATTTATTAAGAGAGACTAAAGTGTGAGATTTTTCTTTATTTCAATGCCTCACGCCCATATTTACGGGTTTTCAAGTTTGCTAATCCCTGCCCCCCCCCCTTCCCCCCCCCGAATTTTCAGACATCTTGGGGCTGCGATCCGCCTCTTTTCAGGCGACCCGCATGTGACACCCCCCCCCTCCCCCACTCACCTGCTTGCCCACCCCATCACCGCAGCCTCTTCCCTGGGGCCCCTGGGCTGCCCCAAACGATGTCATCATCACACACACACACACACACCCACGCCCTTTTTATCTCCACCCCCCAAAAAGGCACAAAGCCAGCGGACCCAGGGCTGGCCCCGTCCCCTCGGGGCGCGCAGCCACCGGCAGGCAAACCTGGTGTGGGATCATTACTGGAGGTGACTTAGAAATCAAGGTAATGTCCCATTTTGAAGAAAAGTGCAGCGTGGAGGAAACTCTCCGGGGCAGAGCGCAGCTGCTGTGCAAAGGATGCGTTTCACAAAGGTCCCCGAGGCAACCTTAGATGTTGACGACATTGGGGGAGTCCGGTGCGCCAACCCGAAGGAAAAAACAGTGCGGCGGATGGAGCGGAGTGGAGATGCCGCGGCCAAACTCTGCGATCAAATGGGAACTTGAGGGTCAAATGGAACCCCTGAAGGTCTTACGGAACTGATAAGCTGCCTATTTGTTACCCTGAGCCAACCATCTGTCATTTTGGACAAAATGCTATCCTTTGGGTGAACTTTCCTCATTATGATGTCATTATAATACCAAAACACACCTCCATCCCAAAAGCTACCCGCCTCCAAGGTGCGACCGCTCCTCACGGAGTCCACGCTCTGAATTTTTCGTAGTCTATACCTTTAGAAGCCAAGCGAGAGAATTTTACACCAATCATAACACAAGTAGCTATGACTAGAGTCCATCAAGCTCCACCTGAAAGGTAAAAAAAAAACCAACAAAACAGTATGAAAATAGCGTCAGAGAGGAGGGATGTCAGGGAAGATACCAAGGTGGGCAGGGAAATGCTGGGGCTGACCACCTGTGACTGCTGGGATCCGTCGACGGGCTGAGCCTCTCCTCCCCCCCACAAGGACGCTCGTGGGGAAGATCGGAACACTCGGCTACGCCGAGTGCTTCCCCGGGAAACTTAGAAATCTCAATAGAGTTAGTTTAGAACTCAGCGCATTTGTAGCCAGGCTGTATTACTAACACCTTTAGTATTCACACGGGCTTTGCAGACAGTCACTATCACCGGCACTCCAAAAGAACTTGTGCCTCTGTTGCTTCAATAAACGACACTTTTCACCAATCTAGCCACGAGAGTTCCCAGTGAACGCCACCCAAATCCTTACGTGTGGCCGTGCTGGTTCACGGGACGCCGCTTATTCCGATTGTGTGCGGTGCTATTAGTGCCTCCGTAATCGTGATAGTTCAATAGTACATACTGAACGCCACCGGACTTTTAACGCCGAATTGGACATTGCTCAGAATCTAAGCCTCGCCGCCCCCAGGCCCTCTCATACAGGCTGGAACGCAAAGGGCTTTCTTGTCTGCCAAATTACTTTGCCCTTTAACACAACACCTGGGCGGGGAGGGGGGGTCTACTGAGCGTCGCCAGACCCCTACGGCGAGACACCCGAAACACAAAAAGCCCCAATTACGTTTCAGCAGATTAACAAAGAGCACAGAAGAAAGCTCAGGAATTCCCTCACACCGAGGGACGGGACAGCAGCTGAGCTACAGCGACCGGGACTCTTCCAGTCAGTAGGAAGACTAATTGGTGCCATTCTGAGCACGACAGTAAACCCTCGGGCTGGCCCTGGGAAACCCCTCCTCCCTTCCTCACGGCGATGCCGCGGGGACCTCCCCCTGCCAGGCTGCCGCACAGGGCTGGGCCGTGACCAGAATCGACGCCATGGACCCCCCCCCCCCCTCAAACAGCTACAGCCCTCGCGCCGCCGCTGCTGCACACCTTGCTGGGTCAGAAGAGCCGAAAGGGAAGGGTAAAACTCTGAAGGGGGCAATGAACAAAGCTCAGTCCTTCACTCCATGCTGAAGAGGTGCACGTACGCTTTGAGACCTCTCTCTCTCGCTCTCCAATAATAATACTTCTACCATAAAAGTATTTGACTTTCCTTGGGCACTAAATGAACTTGCCCGGCTGTCAATCCATACCATTAAACCATCCATATCCAGAATACACAGCTATCGTTTGACTCGGGGGAGTTTGGGTGCCCCACGATTAGCGGGGACGCCTGGCCGGCTGCCCCGCCCAGGAGAGATGCTGCTGAACCGCCGGGGAAAGGCGCCCCTGACAGCCAGACAGTAATCAAGAACTTCAGAGCGCTCTGTCTAAAGATTGGCAATAAAACCCCGCTGACGTTCAGTAGCCTCTTTTTAAATGTTTCCTTTTTTTACATTTAAAAAAAAAAAAAAAGGCCCCTGTCTTTGAAGATTTTGAACAAATACCTAACTGCTTAAGCACAGCTAATAAATTGCTACAGCCAGTTGGCAGTTGCAGTTTAAACAAAACAAGTCAGTTTGTAAATTACACGATTGTAACCTTTTTTAAAGTGTCATTTCTAATAGAAAAATCAGCAAGATAAATAATCCCCCATATGTTTTACTTTTGGAAGGGGGGGGGGGGGGGGGAAATCAAACCTCCAGGGCCGCAATCCATAAGGCTACCAAAAAGGACCAGCAGATGGGTTAAAGCTTTGGCTGTGCTGAACATGCAGAGGAACGTGTTTTGATGATGTCTGGCCTGTTACGACTGAGAACCCAAAGACCGGCAATGCCGCCAAATTTGGAACATGGGCTGTGCTTGGGCCTTTGGAAGGAAGTGGACCTTTTTTTTTTTTTAAACATTGTTTAAAAGAGAGTGCAAAGTCTTGTTACCGATGGCTTCTACTGTCAAGTACATCGCCTCTCAAAATCCGCTCCGATGGGAAGTTTATAAAATGCAACTGCTTCAAATGAGAAGCGTTTCCACTGAGGAAAATCTCTTTCCAATTGAAGTCAAAATTACACACTGTAGGTTACGGAAAAAGGACGTTATGGCTCACCGACAACACATCAGGACTCGCCGTCACCACTTACAAGACTGCAATGCTCCTTGGCAAAGCCTGGAAAACACGCAGGAGGCACCCCGCTTTGTCCCAGTCTCTTCTCTCACCCTCAGCTGCCTTGCGTACAGAGGCTCGTACCTCAGTAAGTTTTTCCGCTACTACTGGAAGGTAGTTTAAAAACTTGTGGCCTGAAAAAGCATAAAGCTTTTACCACGAAAACAAAGTCTCTTTCTTCGGAACATCTGAACCCTTGCGAACGCTTTCTTCCCTCTTTTAGTGCAACATTATTTTCAGCATGCCAGTTAATGGTAAGCACACATGAAGAGATTATGCTTTCGGGAGGAGAAAATAAGCGGAGGGAAGCAAGCTTTGCATGGGCGCAATGTGCTCCAGGACACACCTTCTTTTTAGTATTCGTCTTCAAATAGTTCATCAAAAAGCTACGGGAGGGGAGTGGGCACATCCTTCACGTTGGCTTCAAAGCCCACACGACGAGGACCGTAGGAAAAAAGCAGACGCAAATGGGAGACGTACCTCGTCCTCGCAGACCACTCTGGATCCTTTCCCTCTGTCCCGTACCGTCACGGCAGAAGAAAGGGCGACCGCAGAGAAAGGCTGCAGAGAAAGACAATCTGTCGAGAGAGGAAAAAAAAACTTTCGCGTAAAGCCGGGGAAGAATCTCAAGCTGCCTTCTTCCCTGAAGGTTTGCCTAGACGACAGCTGGGTGGAGGAAAGAGTACTCGGCATCACCTTTGGGACGCTTCTTGGGGCAGGCCACGAGAGCTCTTGCATTTTTCAGACCACCCTGCCTTTCGTTGACTCACCGGCAGCTTCAGTCGCACTAGAGCCACCTTCCCGGCTGCACGCAGGTGACAGACACGGACAGGCACGTTTTCTCAAGCCTACGTACAGCCAAGGTTTCCTCACCCTAGACGGACCAAGGTGAACATTTTTGTTACGGGGTACAGCAACCCACTGGCCCGCTGAACCGCCTCCTTCCGAAGAGGCAATGATTTTTTTCCAGGCCCGTTCTCCAGACGGTCACGAGCTTTTAAAACTGCCGTTGCGCTACCAAACCTGCTCAGGGGCCCTGCCAGCTTTCGACTGCCCTCCGCCTTACCGGGCACACGCTCTCTGCCGTCTCCCAAACGCAGGAGTACGGCACGCGCCCAGACGCCAGCGCAACCCTGCCGGTGCCCATGCGCACCTCGCTCTTCGCACAAGCAGCCCCCGAGCATCCCTGCGAGCGCAGCCGCACGCGCAGGATCACCTTCACCGATGCTGATTTCAGGGGATGCCATTGCTGAAGCTTTAAACTGAAAACCGCCTCCTGACACTCGGCCACAGCAGAAGTCATCCATAACGAGAACTCCACAAACACGCAGCAAGGCAAATTGCAAACCCGCAGCAGCAGCGATATTTAGACCGGGAACACGGGAGAAAAATCAAACAGCTTCATCTCGTGCGCACAGGAAAGCCGCGGACAGACAAGAGGGTCTGCCTATTTTCTGTAAGGGCCGAGAACGCTTTCTCCTTCCCTTCCAAAACCCCTCTGTTAGGTCTAAACATCTGTTACGGTTTGAGAGACCCGTAACCATTTACTGCCGTTAAGACAATTCGTTCTATCACCCGATGACCTCTCCCCACCCGGGAGGCAAACTATGAACAGATTTAATAGAGTAGGATTCCATAAACAACATTAATAGCACTAAAGAACCAATATTGATCCCGATACCCATACAGAATACGCAAAGATTAGACTCAGCCCATTCTATTCGTAGGAAGCTGCACGACGGCCTCCTGAAATCGGGGGTCCCACGGCACCAGACCCCCACCTCCGGGGAGGCTCCACGCACCTTGCCCACCCCCTGCTTTTTCCCCGCAGCCCCCAACGCCTTCCCGCCCCTCTCTGCCTTCCCCCCCCCCCCCTCCCCCAGCCCCTGCGAAACCAGCCGGACTGGAATCCGCTCTTGGCCCCCAAACCCGCTCATTTAGTGCCCCTTTCTGAGCCCCGAACCCCAGCTGCTGGGCCCCTTCTCAAGCCCCAAAAACGCAGGGCTGCACTCCTACTCCTCAGTCCCAAACCACACAACTCCGTCTCTTCCCGAACCCCCAAACCAGCCCCGGGAGCCTGCTTTCCAGCCCCCGGGGCAGAAGACCTGCTCTCCGTCTCGGGCCCCAAACCGCCTCACCTCCTCTGCTTCCTCACCCCCCTCCGCAGCCCCCGCGGGCCCCAGACAGTCCCGCTCCGAGCCTACAGCGCCCCCCCTCAGGCCCACCGTTCCCCCAGCCTCACTCAAGGCCCCCGTGCAGCGCCCCTCCCCCCACCCCACCCCCCCCCGGCACCCCTCAGGGCCCTCTACAGCCCCCCCCGCCATGTTCCTCCCGCATCGCCGCCCACCGCTCACCTTGACGCGCTCCAGCTGCCTCACGACGGCCTCGCGGCGAGCCCGCGGCACGGCCCGGCACAGGACCCGCACGCCGAGCTGCGCTTTCCTCCCGCGCCGCCCCGCTCCCATTTCGAACCGGGCGCCATTTCCCCCCCGCCCCCTCGGCTTCCGGAGCCTCCCGGCCCTCTCACGCCGCGCGCCCATTGGCCGTCGCCCGCACCCCTCCTTGGCAGGCCCCGCCCCATTGGCTCGGCCCTGCCGTCAATCCCCGCCGCGCCCCACCCCGGCGAGGCAGCCCGACCAATCGGAGCGCGGCTCCAGCGCTGTGATTGGCCGCTGCCTCCCGCCCATCCGCCCGGCACCGGTTGCCATGGTGAAGAGGCAGCGGCGGCGGACAAGCATCATGACAACAAGAGATAGAAAGGCAGAGACCGTGAGGAGCACAGGGCGCTCGGAAAAGAAAAAGGGGTAAAAGGAGCCCTGCAGAGAGACGGAGGATTTAAAAACGGAGCAGCACAAGAGGTCAGAGAGACGAAGAGAGGAATAGGAAGGAGGACGGGGACAGCGAGATACAGAATGGAAAGAAACAGCGACAGCGAGCAAGACCGAGGGACAGAGAGAGAAAGAGAAGGAAGGAAGGAAGGAAGGAGAGAGAGAGAGGAAGGCAGGGACACGGAGCGGCACGTACAGACGCAGAGAGGAAAAGAACCCCGGGGAACAGGCCAGAGCAGTTGTCGGGGAAAAGGGAGGGATGCAGATCCGGACAGAGAGAGGGAAAAGGAAAAAACAGCAACGGGTGCAGGACACAGACGGGGGGGGAATAAGGAGAGGGAGCAGGACAGAAGAACAGGGGCCTTCAAAAGTCACCTTGTTGCTGAAAAACCCTGGCCTGAGCCCAACCTCCCTCCTAACATTGGTGATAAACGTCGCCTCGCAGAGTGGCCGGGACCGGGGCGGGGAGGGGGGAAATCTCCCATGTGGGTTTTTGAAATTAAAACTTAACATAAATAATTTACTATCTCAACATTAAATACAACCTGGAATCAAAATAGTCACACGTATAAGGTTAGACACATTCAGAAACTAACACTCATTCCACCTCCACTCATTCCACCCCTCGCTCGGAACATAGCCATTTCGCCACCCGCCCGCCACAACAGTGGATCACCCCAATTCTAGAGCCGTCCCTGAAACTGCCTCACCGTGCACCTCAAATCAACATCGCCGCTCCACTCGATTCCAAAGGAACAACGGCCTTCATAACCACCAGCTGAGGAAGACGCTTCGCCAGCTGCGTCCCTCCCGCTCCTTCTTCGCTTTGATTTGTACGTTCCGGCACAGCTCGCTCGAGGCTTTTCTGTGGGGATCCACATCACCCTGCGGCACCTGCAAAAGGTGGCACACAAGGCACTCCGGAGCCGGCGTGCCAATCGCTACCGGCTCCCCCCAAACACAGCCCATACAACCTCCACCCAAACGGGCCGTGTTCATCAACAGATCACCACCCCACACGTGGGCCATTCCACCCCAACCGGACTTGCTACACGCACAGGCGAAGCGGCTCCACTTCCAACACACGCACGCGGACGCGCTCTACAAACACGACCTAAGGATGCAGAATACCACACAGGGTAGAGTTAGTGCCAGACCAAAGGACGCAGCCTGACGGTACGCACAACACTGCCGAGGCCGCGCGGCGCAGACCCTCCGGCGTGGCTTGCCGTGCGAGAACGCCACAGCTCTGGATGAAAGATGGGCCATGAAGCCACAATGACCGATGGAGACAAAATCCTGGGAAAGACTTAAGGCTACGATGACCCAGGGAAGAAACCTCTGCAAGAACGCTCGAGAAAGAGAGTCATCACCAAAACACCCACATCCCCACAAAAAACAAGCCAAAAAAATCCCACCCCGACGGAGCTGGGGGGAAAGCAGTGGAAGGGAAGACCGGCAGCCGCAACATTAAGCGACATTTGACTTTAACGCTGACCACGTACTTCAGAGACTCTCCAAGTCTACATCTCAATCCGCAGAACAACCAGTCCTTTTCTGGAAGGACAAACTTTTTTGACTTAAAAAAATGACATAAAAATCAAGCAAAACATCAGTTTCCATCACGTTTCATTCATTACGTTTCCACTGGCACCTAGGTGCTCCAAAGTTAACCATACTCACACCACAGACTCCTAACAATTCAGTTATGCAGGGAAAGAGAAAAGGCTATTTCCAACTTGCCCATATAATTAGCATGAACAAACAGAAGGGAAACACCGGACCCTAAAGAAGGTATCGGGCAGCTCTTAATTTGTCCGAGAGGAAAGGTGGCTCTGACCCCAAAAGAAGACATTCCTAACTACCCAGGCACCAATTCGGGAAGGAGGCACGCTCTGCTAACCGCAATTCTGCATCAGCTTTTCCACGCTGGCAGCAAATTTGCGTTTTCTGCCCGTCTGACGCGGAGTACCTGTAGCGCCCCTGAACTCGCAAACGTTTCTCCCCGCTCCCCCAGCCCCACGCCTGCCCTCACCTGAGCAGCCATCGGAATCAACCCCGCAGGATTTTCTTCCTGGGGCGCACAAGGGGACACCGGGAAAAGAGGAGGCGAGAAACGACCTTGTTTGTCACAGCCAGACGACGGGCACAAGCTGGGGGACCCCCACCCCTCCTCTGCTCTCGGGAGCGGGGCCCAGACAAGGAGTCTTGCCAGAAGTCTTGCCTCTGGCTAATGCACGGTCCGGACAGAGGACACCCCATCTCCCTCCAGCTCCTGCTTGCCAAGCTCTGGCTAATTGAAGCCCCAGCTCTGCACTGAAGCTCCAGCTGATTTCAACTCCTCCTTCCCAGCTCCAGCTATTTGTACCAGGCTGGGCTGCTGATGAGGTCGTTAACTAATCGGTGTCCTGACTTGAGTGTTAGGGTTAAACGCCATGGCTTTACACAGTGTAAATATCAATAAGCTTCTATGATTAATTACTTAATAACTATACTAAGCAATGTCCAAAGAAGAGCTGGAGTCAAAGAGGAGAGGCGTGCCGGGTCTGAAAAGCGCCTTTCCCCCCAGAGAGCCCCGCAGACACCGAGTTCAGCTGGCTGCACGACGGCCTCCTGAAATCGGGGGTCCCACGGCACCAGACCCCCACCTCCGGGGAGGCTCCACGCACCTTGCCCACCCCCTGCTTTTTCCCCGCAGCCCCCAACGCCTTCCCGCCCCTCTCTGCCTCCCCCCCCCCCTCCCCCAGCCCCTGCGAAACCAGCCGGACTGGAATCCGCTCTTGGCCCCCAAACCTGCTCATTTAGTGCCCCTTTCTGAGCCCCGAACCCCAGCTGCTGGGCCCCTTCTCAAGCCCCAAAAACGCAGGGCTGCACTCCTACTCCTCAGTCCCAAACCACACAACTCCGTCTCTTCCCGAACCCCCAAACCAGCCCCGGGAGCCTGCTTTCCAGCCCGCGGGGCAGAAGACCTGCTCTCCGTCTC
>NW_028126778.1:0-78817 GCF_965231255.1 Vanellus vanellus | reverse complement strand
GCCAGCGGGGAAAAGTGATGCTGCTTCTCACTGCCTCCTGGAACCCCTTCAAATGCCCCAGACAATTTGGCCCTCTCTGCTTTCCTGCGCACGCTATCCTCAAAAGCACCTTTTTTCACTTTCGGCGCTGTTTGGAGCAAAAAAGACAAACGTCCAGCTTTTGCTGCCACAGCAAAGGTGCCAGCGGGGAAAAGTGATGCTGCTTCTCACTGCCTCCTGGAACCCCTTCAAATGCCCCACACAATTTGGCCCTCTCTGCTTTCCTGCGCACTCTATCCTCAAAAGCACCTTTTTTCACTTTCGGCGCTGTTTGGAGCAAAAAAGACAAACATCCAGCTTTTGCTGCCACAGCAAAGGTGCCAGCGGGGAAAAGTGATGCTGGTCCTCACTGCCTCCTGGAACCCCTTCAAATGCCCCACACAATTTGGCCCTCTCTGCTTTCCTGAAAAGTCTATCCTCAAAAGCACCTTTTTTCACTTTCGGCGCTGTTTGGAGCAAAAAAGACAAACGTCCAGCTTTTGCTGCCACAGCAAAGGTGCCAGCGGGGAAAAGTGATGCTGCTTCTCACTGCCTCCTGGAACCCCTTCAAATGCCCCAGACAATTTGGCCCTCTCTGCTTTCCTGAAAAGTCTATCCTCAAAAGCACCTTTTTTCACTTTCGGCGCTGTTTGGAGCAAAAAAGACAAACGTCCAGCTTTTGCTGCCACAGCAAAGGTGCCAGCGGGGAAAAGTGATGCTGCTTCTCACTGTCTCCTGGAACCCCTTCAAATGCCCCACACAATTTGGCCCTCTCTGCTTTCCTGCGCACGCTATCCTCAAAAGCACCTTTTTTCACTTTCGGCGCTGTTTGGAGCAAAAAAGACAAACGTCCAGCTTTTGCTGCCACAGCAAAGGTGCCAGCTGGGAAAAGTGATGCTGGTCCTCACTGCCTCCTGGAACCCCTTCAAATGCCACACACAATTTGGCCCTCTCTGCTTTCCTGCGCACTCTATCCTCAAAAGCTTCTTTTTTCACTTTCGGCGCTGTTTGGAGCAAAAAAGACAAAAGTCCAGCTTTTACTGCCACAGCAAAGGTGCCAGCGGGGAAAAGTGATGCTGCTTCTCACTGCCTCCTGGAACCCCTTCAAATGCCCCACACAATTTGGCCCTCTCTGCTTTCCTGCGCACTCTATCCTCAAAAGCACCTTTTTTCACTTTCGGCGCTGTTTGGAGCAAAAAAGACAAACGTCCAGCTTTTGCTGCCACAGCAAAGGTACCAGCGGGGAAAAGTGATGCTGCTTCGCACTGCCTCCTGGAACCCCTTCAAATGCCCCACACAATTTGGCCCTCTCTGCTTTCCTGCGCACTCTATCCTCAAAAGCACCTTTTTTCACTTTCGGCGCTGTTTGGAGCAAAAAAGACAAACGTCCAGCTTTTGCTGCCACAGCAAAGGTGCCAGCGGGGAAAAGTGATGCTGGTCCTCACTGCCTACTGGAACCCCTTCAAATGCCCCACACAATTTGGCCCTCTCTGCTTTCCTGCGCACTCTATCCTCAAAAGCAACTTTTTTCACTTTCGGCGCTGTTTGGAGCAAAAAAGACAAACGTCCAGCTTTTGCTGCCACAGCAAAGGTGCCAGCGGGGAAAAGTGATGCTGCTTCTCACTGCCTCCTGGAACCCCTTCAAATGCCCCAGACAATTTGACCCTCTCTGCTTTCCTGCGCACGCTATCCTCAAAAGCACCTTTTTTCACTTTCGGCGCTGTTTGGAGCAAAAAAGACAAACGTCCAGCTTTTGCTGCCACAGCAAAGGTGCCAGCGGGGAAAAGTGATGCTGCTTCTCACTGCCTCCTGGAACCCCTTCAAATGCCCCAGACAATTAGGCCCTCTCTGCTTTCCTGCGCACGCTATCCTCAAAAGAACCTTTTTTCACTTTCCGCGCTGTTTGGAGCAAAAAAGACAAACGTCCAGCTTTTGCTGCCACAGCAAAGGTGCCAGCTGGGAAAAGTGATGCTGGTCCTCACTGCCTCCTGGAACCCCTTCAAATGCCCCACACAATTTGGCCCTCTCTGCTTTCCTGCGCACTCTATTCTCAAAAGCATCTTTTTTCACTTTCGGCGGCGTTTGGAGCAAAAAAGACAAAAGTCCAGCTTTTACTGCCACAGCAAAGGTGCCAGCGGGGAAAAGTGATGCTGCTTCTCACTGCCTCCTGGAACCCCTTCAAATGCCCCACACAATTTGGCCCTCTCTGCTTTCCTTAAAAGTCTATCCTCAAAAGCACCTTTTTTCACTTTCGGCGCTGTTTGGAGCAAAAAAGACAAACGTCCAGCTTTTGCTGCCACAGAAAAGGTGCCAGCTGGGAAAAGTGATGCTGGTCCTCACTGCCTCCTGGAACCCCTTCAAATGCCCCACACAATTTGGCCCTCTCTGCTTTCCTGCGCACTCTAGCCTCAAAAGCACCTTTTTTCACTTTCGGCGCTGTTTGAAGCAAAAAAGACAAACGTCCAGCTTTTGCTGCCACAGCAAAGGTGCCAGCGGGGAAAAGTGATGCTGCTTCTCACTGCCTCCTGGAACCGCTTCAAATGCCCCAGACAATTTGGCCCTCTCTGCTTTCCTGAAAAGTCTATCCTCAAAAGCACCTTTTTTCACTTTCGTCGCTGTTTGAAGCAAAAAAGACAAACGTCCAGCTTTTGCTGCCACAGAAAAGGTGCCAGCTGGGAAAAGTGATGCTGGTCCTCACTGCCTCCTGGAACCCCTTCAAATGCCCCACCCAATTTGGCCCTCTCTGCTTTCCTGAAAAGTCTATCCTCAAAAGCACCTTTTTTCACTTTCGGCGCTTTTTGAAGCAAAAGAGACAAACGTCCAGCTTTTGCTGCCACAGCAAAGGTGCCAGCGGGGAAAAGTGATGCTGCTTCTCACTGCCTCCTGGAACCCCTTCAAATGCCCCACACAATTTGGCCCTCTCTGCTTTCCTGCGCACTCTATCCTCAAAAGCACCTTTTTTCACTTTCGGCGCTGTTTGGAGCAAAAAAGACAAACGTCCAGCTTTTGCTGCCACAGCAAAGGTGCCAGCGGGGAAAAGTGATGCTGGTCCTCACTGCCTCCCGGAACCCCTTCAAATGCCCCAAACAATTTGGCCCTCTCTGCTTTCCTGCGCACTCTATCCTCAAAAGCACCTGTTTTCACTTTCGGCGCTGTTTGCAGCAGAAAAGACAAACGTCCAGCTTTTGCTGCCACAGCAAAGGTGCCAGCGGGGAAAAGTGATGCTGCTTCTCACTGCCTCCTGGAACCCCTTCAAATGCCCCAGACAATTTGGCCCTCTCTGCTTTCCTGCGCACGCTATCCTCAAAAGCACCTTTTTTCACTTTCGGCGCTGTTTGGAGCAAAAAAGACAAACGTCCAGCTTTTGCTGCCACAGCAAAGGTGCCAGCGGGGAAAAGTGATGCTGCTTCTCACTGCCTCCTGGAACCCCTTCAAATGCCCCACACAATTTGGCCCTCTCTGCTTTCCTGCGCACTCTATCCTCAAAAGCACCTTTTTTCACTTTCGGCGCTGTTTGGAGCAAAAAAGACAAACATCCAGCTTTTGCTGCCACAGCAAAGGTGCCAGCGGGGAAAAGTGATGCTGGTCCTCACTGCCTCCTGGAACCCCTTCAAATGCCACACACAATTTGGCCCTCTCTGCTTTCCTGCGCACTCTATCCTCAAAAGCACCTTTTTTCACTTTCGGCGCTGTTTGGAGCAAAAAAGACAAACGTCCAGCTTTTGCTGCCACAGCAAAGGTGCCAGCGGGGAAAAGTGATGCTGGTCCTCACTGCCTACTGGAACCCCTTCAAATGCCCCACACAATTTGGCCCTCTCTGCTTTCCTGCGCACTCTATCCTCAAAAGCAACTTTTTTCACTTTCGGCGCTGTTTGGAGCAAAAAAGACAAACGTCCAGCTTTTGCTGCCACAGCAAAGGTGCCAGCGGGGAAAAGTGATGCTGCTTCTCACTGCCTCCTGGAACCCCTTCAAATGCCCCAGACAATTTGACCCTCTCTGCTTTCCTGCGCACGCTATCCTCAAAAGCACCTTTTTTCACTTTCGGCGCTGTTTGGAGCAAAAAAGACAAACGTCCAGCTTTTGCTGCCACAGCAAAGGTGCCAGCGGGGAAAAGTGATGCTGCTTCTCACTGCCTCCTGGAACCCCTTCAAATGCCCCAGACAATTAGGCCCTCTCTGCTTTCCTGCGCACGCTATCCTCAAAAGAACCTTTTTTCACTTTCCGCGCTGTTTGGAGCAAAAAAGACAAACGTCCAGCTTTTGCTGCCACAGCAAAGGTGCCAGCTGGGAAAAGTGATGCTGGTCCTCACTGCCTCCTGGAACCCCTTCAAATGCCCCACACAATTTGGCCCTCTCTGCTTTCCTGCGCACTCTATTCTCAAAAGCATCTTTTTTCACTTTCGGCGGCGTTTGGAGCAAAAAAGACAAAAGTCCAGCTTTTACTGCCACAGCAAAGGTGCCAGCGGGGAAAAGTGATGCTGCTTCTCACTGCCTCCTGGAACCCCTTCAAATGCCCCACACAATTTGGCCCTCTCTGCTTTCCTTAAAAGTCTATCCTCAAAAGCACCTTTTTTCACTTTCGGCGCTGTTTGGAGCAAAAAAGACAAACGTCCAGCTTTTGCTGCCACAGAAAAGGTGCCAGCTGGGAAAAGTGATGCTGGTCCTCACTGCCTCCTGGAACCCCTTCAAATGCCCCACACAATTTGGCCCTCTCTGCTTTCCTGCGCACTCTAGCCTCAAAAGCACCTTTTTTCACTTTCGGCGCTGTTTGAAGCAAAAAAGACAAACGTCCAGCTTTTGCTGCCACAGCAAAGGTGCCAGCGGGGAAAAGTGATGCTGCTTCTCACTGCCTCCTGGAACCGCTTCAAATGCCCCAGACAATTTGGCCCTCTCTGCTTTCCTGAAAAGTCTATCCTCAAAAGCACCTTTTTTCACTTTCGTCGCTGTTTGAAGCAAAAAAGACAAACGTCCAGCTTTTGCTGCCACAGAAAAGGTGCCAGCTGGGAAAAGTGATGCTGGTCCTCACTGCCTCCTGGAACCCCTTCAAATGCCCCACCCAATTTGGCCCTCTCTGCTTTCCTGAAAAGTCTATCCTCAAAAGCACCTTTTTTCACTTTCGGCGCTTTTTGAAGCAAAAGAGACAAACGTCCAGCTTTTGCTGCCACAGCAAAGGTGCCAGCGGGGAAAAGTGATGCTGCTTCTCACTGCCTCCTGGAACCCCTTCAAATGCCCCACACAATTTGGCCCTCTCTGCTTTCCTGCGCACTCTATCCTCAAAAGCACCTTTTTTCACTTTCGGCGCTGTTTGGAGCAAAAAAGACAAACGTCCAGCTTTTGCTGCCACAGCAAAGGTGCCAGCGGGGAAAAGTGATGCTGGTCCTCACTGCCTCCCGGAACCCCTTCAAATGCCCCAAACAATTTGGCCCTCTCTGCTTTCCTGCGCACTCTATCCTCAAAAGCACCTGTTTTCACTTTCGGCGCTGTTTGCAGCAGAAAAGACAAACGTCCAGCTTTTGCTGCCACAGCAAAGGTGCCAGCGGGGAAAAGTGATGCTGCTTCTCACTGCCTCCTGGAACCCCTTCAAATGCCCCAGACAATTTGGCCCTCTCTGCTTTCCTGCGCACGCTATCCTCAAAAGCACCTTTTTTCACTTTCGGCGCTGTTTGGAGCAAAAAAGACAAACGTCCAGCTTTTGCTGCCACAGCAAAGGTGCCAGCGGGGAAAAGTGATGCTGCTTCTCACTGCCTCCTGGAACCCCTTCAAATGCCCCACACAATTTGGCCCTCTCTGCTTTCCTGCGCACTCTATCCTCAAAAGCACCTTTTTTCACTTTCGGCGCTGTTTGGAGCAAAAAAGACAAACATCCAGCTTTTGCTGCCACAGCAAAGGTGCCAGCGGGGAAAAGTGATGCTGGTCCTCACTGCCTCCTGGAACCCCTTCAAATGCCCCAAACAATTTGGCCCTCTCTGCTTTCCTGAAAAGTCTATCCTCAAAAGCACCTTTTTTCACTTTCGGCGCTGTTTGAAGCAAAAAAGACAAACGTCCAGCTTTTGCTGCCACAGCAAAGGTGCCAGCGGGGAAAAGTGATGCTGCTTCTCACTGCCTCCTGGAACCCCTTCAAATGCCCCACACAATTTGGCCCTCTCTGCTTTCCTGAAAAGTCTATCCTCAAAAGCACCTTTTTTCACTTTCGGCGCTGTTTGGAGCAAAAAAGACAAACGTCCAGCTTTTGCTGCCACAGCAAAGGTGCCAGCGGGGAAAAGTGATGCTGCTTCTCACTGCCTCCTGGAATCCCTTCAAATGCCCCAGACAATTAGGCCCTCTCTGCTTTCCTGCGCACTCTATCCTCAAAAGCACCTGTTTTCACTTTCGGCGCTGTTTGCAGCAGAAAAGACAAACGTCCAGCTTTTGCTGCCACAGCAAAGGTGCCAGCGGGGAAAAGTGATGCTGCTTCTCACTGCCTCCTGGAACCCCTTCAAATGCCCCACACAATTTGGCCCTCTCTGCTTTCCTGCGCACGCTATCCTCAAAAGCACCTTTTTTCACTTTCGGCGCTGTTTGGAGCAAAAAAGACAAACGTCCAGCTTTTGCTGCCACAGCAAAGGTGCCAGCTGGGAAAAGTGATGCTGGTCCTCACTGCCTCCTGGAACCCCTTCAAATGCCACACACAATTTGGCCCTCTCTGCTTTCCTGCGCACTCTATCCTCAAAAGCATCTTTTTTCACTTTCGGCGGCGTTTGGAGCAAAAAAGACAAAAGTCCAGCTTTTACTGCCACAGCAAAGGTGCCAGCGGGGAAAAGTGATGCTGCTTCTCACTGCCTCCTGGAACCCCTTCAAATGCCCCACACAATTTGGCCCTCTCTGCTTTCCTTAAAAGTCTATCCTCAAAAGCACCTTTTTTCACTTTCGGCGCTGTTTGGAGCAAAAAAGACAAACGTCCAGCTTTTGCTGCCACAGCAAAGGTGCCAGCGGGGAAAAGTGATGCTGCTTCGCACTGCCTCCTGGAACCCCTTCAAATGCCCCAGACAATTTGGCCCTCTCTGCTTTCCTGCGCACGCTATCCTCAAAAGCACCTTTTTTCACTTTCGGCGCTGTTTGGAGCAAAAAAGACAAACGTCCAGCTTTTGCTGCCACAGCAAAGGTGCCAGCGGGGAAAAGTGATGCTGCTTCTCACTGCCTCCTGGAACCCCTTCAAATGCCCCAGACAATTTGGCCCTCTCTGCTTTCCTGCGCACTCTATCCTCAAAAGCACCTTTTTTCACTTTCGGCGCTGTTTGGAGCAAAAAAGACAAACGTCCAGCTTTTGCTGCCACAGCAAAGGTGCCAGCGGGGAAAAGTGATGCTGGTCCTCACTGCCTCCTGGAACCCCTTCAAATACCCCACACAATTTGGCCCTCTCTGCTTTCCTGAAAAGTCTATCCTCAAAAGCACCTTTTTTCACTTTCGGCGCTGTTTGAAGCAAAAAAGACAAACGTCCAGCTTTTGCTGCCACAGCAAAGGTGCCAGCGGGGAAAAGTGATGCTGCTTCTCACTGCCTCCTGGAACCCCTTCAAATGCCCCAGACAATTTGGCCCTCTCTGCTTTCCTGAAAAGTCTATCCTCAAAAGCACCTTTTTTCACTTTCGGCGCTGTTTGGAGCAAAAAAGACAAACGTCCAGCTTTTGCTGCCACAGCAAAGGTGCCAGCGGGGAAAAGTGATGCTGCTTCTCACTGCCTCCTGGAACCCCTTCAAATGCCCCACACAATTTGGCCCTCTCTGCTTTCCTGCGCACGCTATCCTCAAAAGCACCTTTTTTCACTTTCGGCGCTGTTTGGAGCAAAAAAGACAAACGTCCAGCTTTTGCTGCCACAGCAAAGGTGCCAGCGGGGAAAAGTGATGCTGCTTCTCACTGCCTCCTGGAACCCCTTCAAATGCCCCACACAATTTGGCCCTCTCTGCTTTCCTGCGCACTCTATCCTCAAAAGCACCTTTTTTTACTTTCGGCGCTGTTTGGAGCAAAAAAGACAAACGTCCAGCTTTTGCTGCCACAGCAAAGGTGCCAGCGGGGAAAAGTGATGCTGCTTCTCACTGCCTCCTGGAACCCCTTCAAATGCCCCAGACAATTAGGCCCTCTCTGCTTTCCTGCGCACTCTATCCTCAAAAGCACCTTTTTTCACTTTCGGCGCTGTTTGGACCAAAAAAGACAAACGTCCAGCTTTTGCTGCCACAGCAAAGGTGCCAGCGGGGAAAAGTGATGCTGCTTCTCACTGCCTCCTGGAACCCCTTCAAATGCCCCAGACAATTTGGCCCTCTCTGCTTTCCTGCGCACTCTATCCTCAAAAGCACCTTTTTTCACTTTCGGCGCTGTTTGGAGCAAAAAAGACAAACGTCCAGCTTTTGCTGCCACAGCAAAGGTGCCAGCGGGGAAAAGTGATGCTGCTTCTCACTGCCTCCTGGAACCCCTTCAAATGCCCCAGACAATTTGGCCCTCTCTGCTTTCCTGCGCACTCTATCCTCAAAAGCACCTTTTTTCACTTTCGGCGCTGTTTGGAGCAAAAAAGACAAACGTCCAGCTTTTGCTGCCACAGAAAAGATGCCAGCTGGGAAAAGTGATGCTGGTCCTCACTGCCTCCTGGAACCCCTTCAAATGCCCCACACAATTTGGCCCTCTCTGCTTTCCTGAAAAGTCTATCCTCAAAAGCACCTTTTTTCACTTTCGGCGCTGTTAGGAGCAAAAAAGACAAACGTCCAGCTTTTGCTGCCACAGAAAAGGTGCCAGCGGGGAAAAGTGATGCTGCTTCTCACTGCCTCCTGGAACCCCTTCAAATGCCCCAGACAATTTGGCCCTCTCTGCTTTCCTTAAAAGTCTATCCTCAAAAGCACCTTTTTTCACTTTCGGCGCTGTTTGGAGCAAAAAAGACAAACGTCCAGCTTTTGCTGCCACAGCAAAGGTGCCAGCGGGGAAAAGTGATGCTGGTCCTCACTGCCTCCTGGAACCCCTTCAAATGCCCCACACAATTTGGCCCTCTCTGCTTTCCTGAAAATTCTATCCTCAAAAGCACTTTTTTTCACTTTCGTCGCTGTTTGAAGCAAAAAAGACAAACGTCCAGCTTTTGCTGCCACAGCAAAGGTGCCAGCGGGGAAAAGTGATGCTGGTCCTCACTGCCTCCTGGAACCCCTTCAAATGCCCCAGACAATTTGGCCCTCTCTGCTTTCCTGCGCACTCTATCCTCAAAAGCACCTTTTTTCACTTTCGGCGCTGTTTGAAGCAAAAAAGACAAACGTCCAGCTTTTGCTGCCACAGCAAAGGTGCCAGCGGGGAAAAGTGATGCTGCTTCTCACTGCCTCCTGGAACCGCTTCAAATGCCCCAGACAATTTGGCCCTCTCTGCTTTCCTGCGCACTCTATCCTCAAAAGCACCTTTTTTCACTTTCGGCGCTGTTTGCAGCAGAAAAGACAAACGTCCAGCTTTTGCTGCCACAGCAAAGGTGCCAGCGGGGAAAAGTGATGCTGCTTCTCACTGCCTCCTGGAACCCCTTCAAATGCCCCAGACAATTTGGCCCTCTCTGCTTTCCTGCGCACGCTATCCTCAAAAGCACCTTTTTTCACTTTCGGCGCTGTTTGGAGCAAAAAAGACAAACGTCCAGCTTTTGATGCCACAGCAAAGGTGCCAGCTGGGAAAAGTGATGCTGGTCCTCACTGCCTCCTGGAACCCCTTCAAATGCCACACACAATTTGGCCCTCTCTGCTTTCCTTCGCACTCTATCCTCAAAAGCATCTTTTTTCACTTTCGGCGGTGTTTGGAGCAAAAAAGACAAAAGTCCAGCTTTTACTGCCACAGCATAGGTGCCAGCGGGGAAAAGTGATGCTGCTTCTCACTGCCTCCTGGAACCCCTTCAAATGCCCCACACAATTTGGCCCTCTCTGCTTTCCTGAAAAGTCTATCCTCAAAAGCACCTTTTTTCACTTTCGGCGCTGTTTGGAGCAAAAAAGACAAACGTCCAGCTTTTGCTGCCACAGCAAAGGTGCCAGCGGGGAAAAGTGATGCTGCTTCTCACTGCCTCCTGGAACCCCTTCAAATGCCCCACACAATTTGGCCCTCTCTGCTTTCCTGAAAAGTCTATCCTCAAAAGCACCTTTTTTCACTTTCGGCGCTGTTTGAAGCAAAAAAGACAAACGTCCAGCTTTTGCTGCCACAGCAAAGGTGCCAGCGGGGAAAAGTGATGCTGCTTCTCACTGCCTCCTGGAACCCCTTCAAATGCCCCACACAATTTGGCCCTCTCTTCTTTCCTTAAAAGTCTATCCTCAAAAGCACCTTTTTTCACTTTCGGCGCTGTTTGGAGCCAAAAAGACAAACGTCCAGCTTTTGCTGCCACAGAAAAGGTGCCAGCTGGGAAAAGTGATGCTGGTCCTCACTGCCTCCTGGAACCCCTTCAAATGCCCCACACAATTTGGCCCTCTCTGCTTTCCTGAAAAGTCTATCCTCAAAAGCACCTTTTTTCACTTTCGGCGCTGTTTGGAGCAAAAAAGACAAACGTCCAGCTTTTGCTGCCACAGCAAAGGTGCCAGCGGGGAAAAGTGATGCTGCTTCTCACTGCCTCCTGGAACCCCTTCAAATGCCCCAGACAATTTGGCCCTCTCTGCTTTCCTGCGCACGCTATCCTCAAAAGCACCTTTTTTCACTTTCGGCGCTGTTTGAAGCAAAAAAGACAAACGTCCAGCTTTTGCTGCCACAGCAAAGGTGCCAGCGGGGAAAAGTGATGCTGCTTCTCACTGCCTCCTGGAACCCCTTCAAATGCCCCACACAATTTGGCCCTCTCTGCTTTCCTGAAAAGTCTATCCTCAAAAGCACCTTTTTTCACTTTCGGCGCTGTTTGGAGCAAAAAAGACAAACGTCCAGCTTTTGCTGCCACAGCAAAGGTGCCAGCAGGGAAAAGTGATGCTGCTTCTCACTGCCTCCTGGAACCCCTTCAAATGCCCCAGACAATTTGGCCCTCTCTGCTTTCCTGCGCACGCTATCCTCAAAAGCACCTTTTTTCACTTTCGGCGCTGTTTGGAGCAAAAAAGACAAACGTCCAGCTTTTGCTGCCACAGCAAAGGTGCCAGCGGGGAAAAGTGATGCTGCTTCTCACTGCCTCCTGAAACCCCTTCAAATGCCCCACACAATTTGGCCCTCTCTGCTTTCCTGCGCATTCTATCCTCAAAAGCACCTTTTTTTACTTTCGGCGCTGTTTGGAGCAAAAAAGACAAACGTCCAGCTTTTGCTGCCACAGCAAAGGTGCCAGCGGGGAAAAGTGATGCTGCTTCTCACTGCCTCCTGGAACCCCTTCAAATGCCCCAGACAATTAGGCCCTCTCTGCTTTCCTGCGCACTCTATCCTCAAAAGCACCTTTTTTCACTTTCGGCGCTGTTTGGAGCAAAAAAGACAAACGTCCAGCTTTTGCTGCCACAGCAAAGGTGCCAGCGGGGAAAAGTGATGCTGCTTCTCACTGCCTCCTGGAACCCCTTCAAATGCCCCAGACAATTTGGCCCTCTCTGCTTTCCTGCGCACGCTATCCTCAAAAGCACCTTTTTTCACTTTCGGCGCTGTTTGGAGCAAAAAAGACAAACGTCCAGCTTTTGCTGCCACAGCAAAGGTGCCAGCGGGGAAAAGTGATGCTGCTTCTCACTGCCTCCTGGAACCCCTTCAAATGCCCCAGACAATTTGGCCCTCTCTGCTTTCCTGCGCACGCTATCCTCAAAAGCACCTTTTTTCACTTTCGCCGCTGTTTGGAGCAAAAAAGACAAACGTCCAGCTTTTGCTGCCACAGCAAAGGTGCCAGCGGGGAAAAGTGATGCTGCTTCTCACTGCCTCCTGGAACCCCTTCAAATGCCCCAGACAATTTGGCCCTCTCTGCTTTCCTGCGCACGCTATCCTCAAAAGCACCTTTTTTCACTTTCGGCGCTGTTTGGAGCAAAAAAGACAAACGTCCAGCTTTTGCTGCCACAGAGAAGATGCCAGCTGGGAAAAGTGATGCTGGTCCTCACTGCCTCCTGGAACCCCTTCAAATGCCCCACACAATTTGGCCCTCTCTGCTTTCCTGAAAAGTCTATCCTCAAAAGCACCTTTTTTCACTTTCGGCGCTGTTTGGAGCAAAAAAGACAAACGTCCAGCTTTTGCTGCCACAGCAAAGGTGCCAGCGGGGAAAAGTGATGCTGCTTCTCACTGCCTCCCGGAACCCCTTCAAATGCCCCACACAATTTGGCCCTCTCTGCTTTCCTGCGCACTCTAGCCTCAAAAGCACCTTTTTTCACTTTCGGCGCTGTTTGGAGCAAAAAAGACAAACGTCCAGCTTTTGCTGCCACAGCAAAGGTGCCAGCGGGGAAAAGTGATGCTGGTCCTCACTGCCTCCTGGAACCCCTTCAAATGCCCCACACAATTTGGCCCTCTCTGCTTTCCTGAAAAGTCTATCCTCAAAAGCACCTTTTTTCACTTTCGGCGCTGTTTGAAGCAAAAAAGACAAACGTCCAGCTTTTGCTGCCACAGCAAAGGTGCCAGCGGGGAAAAGTGATGCTGCTTCTCACTGCCTCCTGGGACCCCTTCAAATGCCCCACACAATTTGGCCCTCTCTGCTTTCCTTAAAAGTCTATCCTCAAAAGCACCTTTTTTCACTTTCGGCGCTGTTTGGAGCAAAAAAGACAAACGTCCAGCTTTTGCTGCCACAGCAAAGGTGCCAGCGGGGAAAAGTGATGCTGCTTCTCACTGCCTCCTGGAACCCCTTCAAATGCCCCAGACAATTAGGCCCTCTCTGCTTTCCTGCGCACTCTATCCTCAAAAGCACCTGTTTTCACTTTCGGCGCTGTTTGCAGCAGAAAAGACAAACGTCCAGCATTTGCTGCCACAGCAAAGGTGCCAGCGGGGAAAAGTGATGCTGCTTCTCACTGCCTCCTGGAACCCCTTCAAATGCCCCACACAATTTGGCCCTCTCTGCTTTCCTGCGCACTCTATTCTCAAAAGCATCTTTTTTCACTTTCGGCGGCGTTTGGAGCAAAAAAGACAAAAGTCCAGCTTTTACTGCCACAGCAAAGGTGCCAGCGGGGAAAAGTGATGCTGCTTCTCACTGCCTCCTGGAACCCCTTCAAATGCCCCACACAATTTGGCCCTCTCTGCTTTCCTTAAAAGTCTATCCTCAAAAGCACCTTTTTTCACTTTCGGCGCTGTTTGGAGCAAAAAAGACAAACGTCCAGCTTTTGCTGCCACAGAAAAGGTGCCAGCGGGGAAAAGTGATGCTGGTCCTCACTGCCTCCTGGAACCCCTTCAAATGCCCCACACAATTTGGCCCTCTCTGCTTTCCTGAAAAGTCTATCCTCAAAAGCACCTTTTTTCACTTTCGGCGCTGTTTGAAGCAAAAAAGACAAACGTCCAGCTTTTGCTGCCACAGCAAAGGTGCCAGCGGGGAAAAGTGATGCTGCTTCTCACTGCCTCCTGGAACCGCTTGAAATGCCCCAGACAATTTGGCCCTCTCTGCTTTCCTGAAAAGTCTATCCTCAAAAGCACCTTTTTTCACTTTCGGCGCTGTTTGAAGAAAAAAAGACAAACGTCCAGCTTTTGCTGCCACAGCAAAGGTGCCAGCGGGGAAAAGTGATGCTGCTTCTCACTGCCTCCTGGAACCCCTTCAAATGCCCCAGACAATTTGGCCCTCTCTGCTTTCCTGCGCACGCTATCCTCAAAAGCACCTTTTTTCACTTTCGGCGCTGTTTGGAGCAAAAAAGACAAACGTCCAGCTTTTGCTGCCACAGCAAAGGTGCCAGCGGGGAAAAGTGATGCTGCTTCTCACTGCCTCCTGGAACCCCTTCAAATGCCCCAGACAATTTGGCCCTCTCTGCTTTCCTGCGCACTCTATCCTCAAAAGCACCTGTTTTCAATTTCCGCGCTGTTTGGAGCAAAAAAGACAAACGTCCAGCTTTTGCTGCCACAGCAAAGGTGCCAGCGGGGAAAAGTGATGCTGCTTCGCACTGCCTCCTGGAACCCCTTCAAATGCCCCAGACAATTTGGCCCTCTCTGCTTTCCTGCGCACGCTATCCTCAAAAGCACCTTTTTTCACTTTCGGCGCCATTTGGAGCAAAAAAGAAAAACGTCCAGCTTTTGCTGCCACAGAAAAGGTGCCAGCTGGGAAAAGTGATGCTGCTTCTCACTGCCTCCTGGAACCCCTTCAAATGCCCCACCCAATTTGGCCCTCTCTGCTGTCCTGAAAAGTCTATCCTCAAAAGCACCTTTTTTCACTTTCGGCGCTGTTTGGAGCAAAAAAGACAAACGTCCAGCTTTTGCTGCCACAGCAAAGGTGCCAGCGGGGAAAAGTGATGCTGCTTCTCACTGCCTCCTGGAACCCCTTCAAATGCCCCACACAATTTGGCCCTCTCTGCTTTCCTGCGCACTCTATCCTCAAAAGCACCTTTTTTCACTTTCGGCGCTGTTTGGAGCAAAAAAGACAAACGTCCAGCTTTTGCTGCCACAGCAAAGGTGCCAGCGGGGAAAAGTGATGCTGGTCCTCACTGCCTCCTGGAACCCCTTCAAATGCCCCACACAATTTGGCCCTCTCTGCTTTCCTGAAAAGTCTATCCTCAAAAGCACCTTTTTTCACTTTCGGCGCTGTTTGAAGCAAAAAAGACAAACGTCCAGCTTTTGCTGCCACAGCAAAGGTGCCAGCGGGGAAAAGTGATGCTGCTTCTCACTGCCTCCTGGAACCCCTTCAAATGCCCCAGACAATTAGGCCCTCTCTGCTTTCCTGCGGACTCTAGCCTCAAAAGCACCTTTTTTCACTTTCGGCGCTTTTTGGAACAGAAAAGACAAACGTCCAGCTTTTGCTGCCACAGCAAAGGTGCCAGCGGGGAAAAGTGATGCTGCTTCTCACTGCCTCCTGGAACCCCTTCAAATGCCCCAGACAATTTGGCCCTCTCTGCTTTCCTGCGCACGCTATCCTCAAAAGCACCTTTTTTCACTTTCGGCGCTGTTTGGAGCAAAAAAGACAAACGTCCAGCTTTTGCTGCCACAGCAAAGGTGCCAGCGGGGAAAAGTGATGCTGCTTCTCACTGCCTCCTGGAACCCCTTCAAATGCCCCAGACAATTAGGCCCTCTCTGCTTTCCTGCGCACGCTATCCTCAAAAGCACCTTTTTTCACTTTCGGCGCTGTTTGGAGCAAAAAAGACAAACGTCCAGCTTTTACTGCCACAGCAAAGGTGCCAGCGGGGAAAAGTGATGCTGCTTCTCACTGCCTCCTGGAACCCCTTCAAATGCCCCAGACAATTTGGCCCTCTCTGCTTTCCTGCGCACTCTATCCTCAAAAGCACCTTTTTTCACTTTCGGCGCTGTTTGGAGCAAAAAAGACAAACGTCCAGCTTTTGCTGCCACAGCAAAGGTGCCAGCGGGGAAAAGTGATGCTGCTTCGCACTGCCTCCTGGAACCCCTTCAAATGCCCCAGACAATTTGGCCCTCTCTGCTTTCCTGAAAAGTCTATGCTCAAAAGCACCTTTTTTCACTTTCGGCGCTGTTTGGAGCAAAAAAGACAAACGTCCAGCTTTTGCTGCCACAGCAAAGGTGCCAGCGGGGAAAAGTGATGCTGCTTCTCACTGCCTCCCGGAACCCCTTCAAATGCCCCACACAATTTGGCCCTCTCTGCTTTCCTGAAAAGTCTATCCTCAAAAGCACCTTTTTTCACTTTCGGCGCTGTTTGAAGCAAAAAAGACAAACGTCCAGCTTTTGCTGCCACAGCAAAGGTGCCAGCGGGGAAAAGTGATGCTGCTTCTCACTGCCTCCTGGAACCCCTTCAAATGCCCCACACAATTTGGCCCTCTCTGCTTTCCTGAAAAGTCTATCCTCAAAAGCACCTTTTTTCACTTTCGGCGCTGTTTGGAGCAAAAAAGACAAACGTCCAGCTTTTGCTGCCACAGCAAAGGTGCCAGCGGGGAAAAGTGATGCTGCTTCTCACTGCCTCCTGGAACCCCTTCAAATGCCCCAGACAATTAGGCCCTCTCTGCTTTCCTGCGCACTCTATCCTCAAAAGCACCTGTTTTCACTTTCGGCGCTGTTTGCAGCAGAAAAGACAAACGTCCAGCTTTTGCTGCCACAGCAAAGGTGCCAGCGGGGAAAAGTGATGCTGCTTCTCACTGCCTCCTGGAACCCCTTCAAATGCCCCACACAATTTGGCCCTCTCTGCTTTCCTGCGCACTCTATTCTCAAAAGCATCTTTTTTCACTTTCGGCGGCGTTTGGAGCAAAAAAGACAAAAGTCCAGCTTTTACTGCCACAGCAAAGGTGCCAGCGGGGAAAAGTGATGCTGCTTCTCACTGCCTCCTGGAACCCCTTCAAATGCCCCACACAATTTGGCCCTCTCTGCTTTCCTGAAAAGTCTATCCTCAAAAGCACCTTTTTTCACTTTCGGCGCTGTTTGGAGCCAAAAAGACAAACGTCCAGCTTTTGCTGCCACAGCAAAGGTGCCAGCGGGGAAAAGTGATGCTGCTTCTCACTGCCTCCTGGAACCCCTTCAAATGCCCCACACAATTTGGCCCTCTCTGCTTTCCTGAAAAGTCTATCCTCAAAAGCACCTGTTTTCAATTTCCGCGCTGTTTGGAGCAAAAAAGACAAACGTCCAGCTTTTGCTGCCACAGCAAAGGTGCCAGCGGGGAAAAGTGATGCTGCTTCGCACTGCCTCCTGGAACCCCTTCAAATGCCCCAGACAATTTGGCCCTCTCTGCTTTCCTGCGCACGCTATCCTCAAAAGCACCTTTTTTCACTTTCGGCGCCATTTGGAGCAAAAAAGACAAACGTCCAGCTTTTGCTGCCACAGAAAAGGTGCCAGCTGGGAAAAGTGATGCTGCTTCTCACTGCCTCCTGGAACCCCTTCAAATGCCCCACCCAATTTGGCCCTCTCTGCTGTCCTGAAAAGTCTATCCTCAAAAGCACCTTTTTTCACTTTCGGCGCTGTTTGAAGCAAAAAAGACAAACGTCCAGCTTTTGCTGCCACAGCAAAGGTGCCAGCGGGGAAAAGTGATGCTGCTTCTCACTGCCTCCTGGAACCCCTTCAAATGCCCCACACAATTTGGCCCTCTCTGCTTTCCTGCGCACTCTATCCTCAAAAGCACCTTTTTTCACTTTCGGCGCTGTTTGGAGCAAAAAAGACAAACGTCCAGCTTTTGCTGCCACAGCAAAGGTGCCAGCGGGGAAAAGTGATGCTGGTCCTCACTGCCTCCTGGAACCCCTTCAAATGCCCCACACAATTTGGCCCTCTCTGCTTTCCTGAAAAGTCTATCCTCAAAAGCACCTTTTTTCACTTTCGGCGCTGTTTGAAGCAAAAAAGACAAACGTCCAGCTTTTGCTGCCACAGCAAAGGTGCCAGCGGGGAAAAGTGATGCTGCTTCTCACTGCCTCCTGGAACCCCTTCAAATGCCCCAGACAATTAGGCCCTCTCTGCTTTCCTGCGGACTCTAGCCTCAAAAGCAACTTTTTTCACTTTCGGCGCTGTTTGGAACAGAAAAGACAAACGTCCAGCTTTTGCTGCCACAGCAAAGGTGCCAGCGGGGAAAAGTGATGCTGCTTCTCACTGCCTCCTGGAACCCCTTCAAATGCCCCAGACAATTTGGCCCTCTCTGCTTTCCTGCGCACTCTAGCCTCAAAAGCACCTTTTTTCACTTTCGGCGCTGTTTGGAGCAAAAAAGACAAACGTCCAGCTTTTGCTGCCACAGCAAAGGTGCCAGCGGGGAAAAGTGATGCTGCTTCTCACTGCCTCCTGGAACCCCTTCAAATGCCCCAGACAATTAGGCCCTCTCTGCTTTCCTGCGCACGCTATCCTCAAAAGCACCTTTTTTCACTTTCGGCGCTGTTTGGAGCAAAAAAGACAAACGTCCAGCTTTTACTGCCACAGCAAAGGTGCCAGCGGGGAAAAGTGATGCTGCTTCTCACTGCCTCCTGGAACCCCTTCAAATGCCCCAGACAATTTGGCCCTCTCTGCTTTCCTGCGCACTCTATCCTCAAAAGCACCTTTTTTCACTTTCGGCGCTGTTTGGAGCAAAAAAGACAAACGTCCAGCTTTTGCTGCCACAGCAAAGGTGCCAGCGGGGAAAAGTGATGCTGCTTCGCACTGCCTCCTGGAACCCCTTCAAATGCCCCAGACAATTTGGCCCTCTCTGCTTTCCTGAAAAGTCTATGCTCAAAAGCACCTTTTTTCACTTTCGGCGCTGTTTGGAGCAAAAAAGACAAACGTCCAGCTTTTGCTGCCACAGCAAAGGTGCCAGCGGGGAAAAGTGATGCTGCTTCTCACTGCCTCCCGGAACCCCTTCAAATGCCCCACACAATTTGGCCCTCTCTGCTTTCCTGAAAAGTCTATCCTCAAAAGCACCTTTTTTCACTTTCGGCGCTGTTTGAAGCAAAAAAGACAAACGTCCAGCTTTTGCTGCCACAGCAAAGGTGCCAGCGGGGAAAAGTGATGCTGCTTCTCACTGCCTCCTGGAACCCCTTCAAATGCCCCACACAATTTGGCCCTCTCTGCTTTCCTGAAAAGTCTATCCTCAAAAGCACCTTTTTTCACTTTCGGCGCTGTTTGGAGCAAAAAAGACAAACGTCCAGCTTTTGCTGCCACAGCAAAGGTGCCAGCGGGGAAAAGTGATGCTGCTTCTCACTGCCTCCTGGAACCCCTTCAAATGCCCCAGACAATTAGGCCCTCTCTGCTTTCCTGCGCACTCTATCCTCAAAAGCACCTGTTTTCACTTTCAGCGCTGTTTGCAGCAGAAAAGACAAACGTCCAGCTTTTGCTGCCACAGCAAAGGTGCCAGCGGGGAAAAGTGATGCTGCTTCTCACTGCCTCCTGGAACCCCTTCAAATGCCCCACACAATTTGGCCCTCTCTGCTTTCCTGCGCACTCTATTCTCAAAAGCATCTTTTTTCACTTTCGGCGGCGTTTGGAGCAAAAAAGACAAAAGTCCAGCTTTTACTGCCACAGCAAAGGTGCCAGCGGGGAAAAGTGATGCTGCTTCTCACTGCCTCCTGGAACCCCTTCAAATGCCCCACACAATTTGGCCCTCTCTGCTTTCCTTAAAAGTCTATCCTCAAAAGCACCTTTTTTCACTTTCGGCGCTGTTTGGAGCCAAAAAGACAAACGTCCAGCTTTTGCTGCCACAGCAAAGGTGCCAGCGGGGAAAAGTGATGCTGCTTCTCACTGCCTCCTGGAACCGCTTCAAATGCCCCAGACAATTTGGCCCTCTCTGCTTTCCTGAAAAGTCTATCCTCAAAAGCACCTTTTTTCACTTTCGGCGCTGTTTGGAGCAAAAAAGACAAACGTCCAGCTTTTGCTGCCACAGCAAAGGTGCCAGCGGGGAAAAGTGATGCTGCTTCTCACTGCCTCCTGGAACCCCTTCAAATGCCTCAGACAATTAGGCCCTCTCTGCTTTCCTGCGGACTCTAGCCTCAAAAGCACCTTTTTTCACTTTCGGCGCTGTTTGGAACAGAAAAGACAAACGTCCAGCTTTTGCTGCCACAGCAAATGTGCCAGCGGGGAAAAGTGATGCTGCTTCTCACTGCCTCCTGGAACCCCTTCAAATGCCCCACACAATTTGGCCCTCTCTGCTTTCCTGCGCACGCTATCCTCAAAAGCACCTTTTTTCACTTTCGGCGCTGTTTGGAGCAAAAAAGACAAACGTCCAGCTTTTGCTGCCACAGCAAAGGTGCCAGCGGGGAAAAGTGATGCTGCTTCTCACTGCCTCCTGGAACCCCTTCAAATGCCCCAGACAATTTGGCCCTCTCTGCTTTCCTGCGCACTCTATCCTCAAAAGCACCTGTTTTCAATTTCCGCGCTGTTTGGAGCAAAAAAGACAAACGTCCAGCTTTTGCTGCCACAGCAAAGGTGCCAGCGGGGAAAAGTGATGCTGCTTCGCACTGCCTCCTGGAACCCCTTCAAATGCCCCAGACAATTTGGCCCTCTCTGCTTTCCTGCGCACGCTATCCTCAAAAGCACCTTTTTTCACTTTCGGCGCCATTTGGAGCAAAAAAGACAAACGTCCAGCTTTTGCTGCCACAGCAAAGGTGCCAGCGGGGAAAAGTGATGCTGCTTCTCACTGCCTCCTGGAACCCCTTCAAATGCCCCACCCAATTTGGCCCTCTCTGCTTTCCTGAAAAGTCTATCCTCAAAAGCACCTTTTTTCACTTTCGGCGCTGTTTGAAGCAAAAAAGACAAACGTCCAGCTTTTGCTGCCACAGCAAAGGTGCCAGCGGGGAAAAGTGATGCTGCTTCTCACTGCCTCCTGGAACCCCTTCAAATGCCCCACACAATTTGGCCCTCTCTGCTTTCCTGCGCACTCTATCCTCAAAAGCACCTTTTTTCACTTTCGGCGCTGTTTGGAGCAAAAAAGACAAACGTCCAGCTTTTGCTGCCACAGCAAAGGTGCCAGCGGGGAAAAGTGATGCTGGTCCTCACTGCCTCCTGGAACCCCTTCAAATGCCCCACACAATTTGGCCCTCTCTGCTTTCCTGAAAAGTCTATCCTCAAAAGCACCTTTTTTCACTTTCGGCGCTGTTTGGAGCAAAAAAGACAAACGTCCAGCTTTTGCTGCCACAGCAAAGGTGCCAGCGGGGAAAAGTGATGCTGCTTCTCACTGCCTCCTGGAACCCCTTCAAATGCCCCAGACAATTTGGCCCTCTCTGCTTTCCTGAAAAGTCTATCCTCAAAAGCACCTGTTTTAACTTTCGGCGCTGTTTGGAGCAAAAAAGACAAACGTCCAGCTTTTGCTGCCACAGCAAAGGTGCCAGCGGGGAAAAGTGATGCTGCTTCTCACTGCCTCCTGGAACCCCTTCAAATGCCCCAGACAATTAGGCCCTCTCTGCTTTCCTGCGGACTCTAGCCTCAAAAGCACCTTTTTTCACTTTCGGCGCTGTTTGGAACAGAAAAGACAAACGTCCAGCTTTTGCTGCCACAGCAAAGGTGCCAGCGGGGAAAAGTGATGCTGCTTCTCACTGCCTCCTGGAACCCCTTCAAATGCCCCACACAATTTGGCCCTCTCTGCTTTCCTGCGCACGCTATCCTCAAAAGCACCTTTTTTCACTTTCGGCGCTGTTTGGAGCAAAAAAGACAAACGTCCAGCTTTTGCTGCCACAGCAAAGGTGCCAGCGGGGAAAAGTGATGCTGCTTCTCACTGCCTCCTGGAACCCCTTCAAATGCCCCAGACAATTTGGCCCTCTCTGCTTTCCTGCGCACGCTATCCTCAAAAGCACCTTTTTTCACTTTCGGAGCTGTTTGGAGCAAAAAAGACAAACGTCCAGCTTTTACTGCCACAGCAAAGGTGCCAGCGGGGAAAAGTGATGCTGCTTCTCACTGCCTCCTGGAACCCCTTCAAATGCCCCAGACAATTTGGCCCTCTCTGCTTTCCTGCGCACTCTATCCTCAAAAGCACCTTTTTTCACTTTCGGCGCTGTTTGGAGCAAAAAAGACAAACGTCCAGCTTTTGCTGCCACAGCAAAGGTGCCAGCGGGGAAAAGTGATGCTGCTTCGCACTGCCTCCTGGAACCCCTTCAAATGCCCCAGACAATTTGGCCCTCTCTGCTTTCCTGCGCACTCTATCCTCAAAAGCACCTTTTTTCACTTTCGGCGCTGTTTGGAGCAAAAAAGACAAACGTCCAGCTTTTGCTGCCACAGCAAAGGTGCCAGCGGGGAAAAGTGATGCTGCTTCTCACTGCCTCCTGGAACCCCTTCAAATGCCCCACACAATTTGGCCCTCTCTGCTTTCCTGCGCACTCTATTCTCACAAGCATCTTTTTTCACTTTCGGCGGCGTTTGGAGCAAAAAAGACAAAAGTCCAGCTTTTACTGCCACAGCAAAGGTGCCAGCGGGGAAAAGTGATGTTGCTTCTCACTGCCTCCTGGAACCCCTTCAAATGCCCCACACAATTTGGCCCTCTCTGCTTTCCTTAAAAGTCTATCCTCAAAAGCACCTTTTTTCACTTTCGGCGCTGTTTGGAGCAAAAAAGACAAACGTCCAGCTTTTGCTGCCACAGAAAAGGTGCCAGCTGGGAAAAGTGATGCTGGTCCTCACTGCCTCCTGGAACCCCTTCAAATGCCCCACACAATTTGGCCCTCTCTGCTTTCCTGAAAAGTCTATCCTCAAAAGCACCTTTTTTCACTTTCGGCGCTGTTTGGAGCAAAAAAGACAAACGTCCAGCTTTTGCTGCCACAGGAAAGGTGCCAGCGGGGAAAAGTGATGCTGCTTCTCACTGCCTCCTGGAACCCCTTCAAATGCCCCACACAATTTGGCCCTCTCTGCTTTCCTGCGCACTCTAGCCTCAAAAGCACCTTTTTTCACTTTCGGCGCTGTTTGGAGCAAAAAAGACAAACGTCCAGCTTTTGCTGCCACAGCAAAAGTGCCAGCGGGGAAAAGTGATGCTGCTTCTCACTGCCTCCTGGAACCCCTTCAAATGCCCCACACAATTTGGCCCTCTCTGCTTTCCTGCGCACTCTATTCTCACAAGCATCTTTTTTCACTTTCGGCGGCGTTTGGAGCAAAAAAGACAAAAGTCCAGCTTTTACTGCCACAGCAAAGGTGCCAGCGGGGAAAAGTGATGCTGCTTCTCACTGCCTCCTGGAACCCCTTCAAATGCCCCACACAATTTGGCCCTCTCTGCTTTCCTTAAAAGTCTATCCTCAAAAGCACCTTTTTTCACTTTCGGCGCTGTTTGGACCAAAAAAGACAAACGTCCAGCTTTTGCTGCCACAGCAAAGGTGCCAGCTGGGAAAAGTGATGCTGGTCCTCACTGCCTCCTGGAACCCCTTCAAATGCCCCACACAATTTGGCCCTCTCTGCTTTCCTGAAAAGTCTATCCTCAAAAGCACCTTTTTTCACTTTCGGCGCTGTTTGGAGCAAAAAAGACAAACGTCCAGCTTTTGCTGCCACAGCAAAGGTGCCAGCTGGGAAAAGTGATGCTGCTTCTCACTGCCTCCTGGAACCCCTTCAAATGCCCCACACAATTTGGCCCTCTCTGCTTTCCTGTGCACTCTATTCTCACAAGCATCTTTTTTCACTTTCGGCGGCGTTTGGAGCAAAAAAGACAAAAGTCCAGCTTTTACTGCCACAGCAAAGGTGCCAGCGGGGAAAAGTGATGCTGCTTCTCACTGCCTCCTGGAACCCCTTCAAATGCCCCAGACAATTTGGCCCTCTCTGCTTTCCTTAAAAGTCTATCCTCAAAAGCACCTTTTTTCACTTTCGGCGCTGTTTGGAGCAAAAAAGACAAACGTCCAGCTTTTGCTGCCACAGGAAAGGTGCCAGCGGGGAAAAGTGATGCTGCCTCTCACTGCCTCCTGGAACCCCTTCAAATGCCCCACACAATTTGGCCCTCTCTGCTTTCCTGCGCACTCTAGCCTCAAAAGCACCTTTTTTCACTTTCGGCGCTGTTTGCAGCAAAAAAGACAAACGTCCAGCTTTTGCTGCCACAGCAAAGGTGCCAGCGGGGAAAAGTGATGCTGGTCCTCACTGCCTCCTGGAACCCCTTCAAATGCCCCACACAATTTGGCCCTCTCTGCTTTCCTGAAAAGTCTATCCTCAAAAGCACCTTTTTTCACTTTCGGCGCTGTTTGAAGCAAAAAAGAAAAACGTCCAGCTTTTGCTGCCACAGCAAAGGTGCCAGCAGGGAAAAGTGATGCTGCTTCTCACTGCCTCCTGGAACCCCTTCAAATGCCCCAGACAATTTGGCCCTCTCTGCTTTCCTGAAAAGTCTATCCTCAAAAGCACCTTTTTTCACTTTCGGCGCTGTTTGGAGCAAAAAAGACAAACGTCCAGCTTTTGCTGCCACAGCAAAGGTGCCAGCGGGGAAAAGTGATGCTGCTTCTCACTGCCTCCTGGAACCCCTTCAAATGCCCCAGACAATTAGGCCCTCTCTGCTTTCCTGCGGACTCTAGCCTCAAAAGCACCTTTTTTCACTTTCGGCGCTGTTTGGAGCAGAAAAGACAAACGTCCAGCTTTTGCTGCCACAGCAAAGGTGCCAGCGGGGAAAAGTGATGCTGCTTCTCACTGCCTCCTGGAACCCCTTCAAATGCCCCAGACAATTTGGCCCTCTCTGCTTTCCTGAAAAGTCTGTCCTCAAAAGCACCTTTTTTCACTTTCGGCGCTGTTTGGAGCAAAAAAGACAAACGTCCAGCTTTTGCTGCCACAGCAAAGGTGCCAGCGGGGAAAAGTGATGCTGCTTCTCACTGCCTCCTGGAACCCCTTCAAATGCCCCAGACAATTTGGCCCTCTCTGCTTTCCTGCGCACGCTATCCTCAAAAGCACCTTTTTTCACTTTCGGCGCTGTTTGGAGCAAAAAAGACAAACGTCCAGCTTTTGCTGCCACAGCAAAGGTGCCAGCGGGGAAAAGTGATGCTGCTTCGCACTGCCTCCTGGAACCCCTTCAAATGCCCCACACAATTTGGCCCTCTCTGCTTTCCTGAAAACTCTATCCTCAAAAGCACCTTTTTTCACTTTCGGCGCTGTTTGGAGCAAAAAAGACAAACGTCCAGCTTTTGCTGCCACAGCAAAGGTGCCAGCGGGGAAAAGTGATGCTGCTTCTCACTGCCTCCTGGAATCCCTTCAAATGCCCCAGACAATTTGGCCCTCTCTGCTTTCCTGCGCACTCTATCCTCAAAAGCACCTTTTTTCACTTTCGGCGCTGTTTGGAGCAAAAAAGACAAACGTCCAGCTTTTGCTGCCACAGCAAAGGTGCCAGCGGGGAAAAGTGATGCTGCTTCTCACTGCCTCCTGGAACCCCTTCAAATGCCCCACACAATTTGGCCCTCTCTGCTTTCCTGAAAAGTCTATCCTCAAAAGCACCTTTTTTCACTTTCGGCACTGTTTGGAGCAAAAAAGACAAACGTCCAGCTTTTGCTGCCACAGCAAAGGTGCCAGCGGGGAAAAGTGATGCTGCTTCTCACTGCCTCCTGGAACCCCTTCAAATGCCCCACACAATTTGGCCCTCTCTGCTTTCCTGAAAAGTCTATGCTCAAAAGCACCTTTTTTCACTTTCGGCGCTGTTTGGAGCAAAAAAAGACAAACGTCCAGCTTTTGCTGCCACAGAAAAGGTGCCAGCTGGGAAAAGTGATGCTGGTCCTCACTGCCTCCTGGAACCCCTTCAAATGCCCCACACAATTTGGCCCTCTCTGCTTTCCTGAAAAGTCTATCCTCAAAAGCACCTTTTTTCACTTTCGGCGCTGTTTGGAGCAAAAAAGACAAACGTCCAGCTTTTGCTGCCACAGGAAAGGTGCCAGCGGGGAAAAGTGATGCTGCTTCTCACTGCCTCCTGGAACCCCTTCAAATGCCCCACACAATTTGGCCCTCTCTGCTTTCCTGCGCACTCTAGCCTCAAAAGCACCTTTTTTCACTTTCGGCGCTGTTTGGAGCAAAAAAGACAAACGTCCAGCTTTTGCTGCCACAGCAAAGGTGCCAGCGGGGAAAAGTGATGCTGCTTCTCACTGCCTCCTGGAACCCCTTCAAATGCCCCACACAATTTGGCCCTCTCTGCTTTCCTGCGCACTCTATTCTCACAAGCATCTTTTTTCACTTTCGGCGGCGTTTGGAGCAAAAAAGACAAAAGTCCAGCTTTTACTGCCACAGCAAAGGTGCCAGCGGGGAAAAGTGATGCTGCTTCTCACTGCCTCCTGGAACCCCTTCAAATGCCCCACACAATTTGGCCCTCTCTGCTTTCCTTAAAAGTCTATCCTCAAAAGCACCTTTTTTCACTTTCGGCGCTGTTTGGAGCAAAAAAGACAAACGTCCAGCTTTTGCTGCCACAGGAAAGGTGCCAGCGGGGAAAAGTGATGCTGCTTCTCACTGCCTCCTGGAACCCCTTCAAATGCCCCACACAATTTGGCCCTCTCTGCTTTCCTGCGCACTCTAGCCTCAAAAGCACCTTTTTTCACTTTCGGCGCTGTTTGGAGCAAAAAAGACAAACGTCCAGCTTTTGCTGCCACAGCAAAGGTGCCAGCGGGGAAAAGTGATGCTGCTTCTCACTGCCTCCTGGAACCCCTTCAAATGCCCCACACAATTTGGCCCTCTCTGCTTTCCTGTGCACTCTATTCTCACAAGCAGCTTTTTTCACTTTCGGCGGCGTTTGGAGCAAAAAAGACAAAAGTCCAGCTTTTACTGCCACAGCAAAGGTGCCAGCGGGGAAAAGTGATGCTGCTTCTCACTGCCTCCTGGAACCCCTTCAAATGCCCCAGACAATTTGGCCCTCTCTGCTTTCCTTAAAAGTCTATCCTCAAAAGCACCTTTTTTCACTTTCGGCGCTGTTTGGAGCAAAAAAGACAAACGTCCAGCTTTTGCTGCCACAGGAAAGGTGCCAGCGGGGAAAAGTGATGCTGCCTCTCACTGCCTCCTGGAACCCCTTCAAATGCCCCACACAATTTGGCCCTCTCTGCTTTCCTGCGCACTCTAGCCTCAAAAGCACCTTTTTTCACTTTCGGCGCTGTTTGGAGCAAAAAAGACAAACGTCCAGCTTTTGCTGCCACAGCAAAGGTGCCAGCGGGGAAAAGTGATGCTGGTCCTCACTGCCTCCTGGAACCCCTTCAAATGCCCCACACAATTTGGCCCTCTCTGCTTTCCTGAAAAGTCTATCCTCAAAAGCACCTTTTTTCACTTTCGGCGCTGTTTGAAGCAAAAAAGACAAACGTCCAGCTTTTGCTGCCACAGCAAAGGTGCCAGCAGGGAAAAGTGATGCTGCTTCTCACTGCCTCCTGGAACCCCTTCAAATGCCCCAGACAATTTGGCCCTCTCTGCTTTCCTGAAAAGTCTATCCTCAAAAGCACCTTTTTTCACTTTCGGCGCTGTTTGGAGCAAAAAAGACAAACGTCCAGCTTTTGCTGCCACAGCAAAGGTGCCAGCGGGGAAAAGTGATGCTGCTTCTCACTGCCTCCTGGAACCCCTTCAAATGCCCCAGACAATTAGGCCCTCTCTGCTTTCCTGCGGACTCTAGCCTCAAAAGCACCTTTTTTCACTTTCGGCGCTGTTTGGAGCAGAAAAGACAAACGTCCAGCTTTTGCTGCCACAGCAAAGGTGCCAGCGGGGAAAAGTGATGCTGCTTCTCACTGCCTCCTGGAACCCCTTCAAATGCCCCAGACAATTTGGCCCTCTCTGCTTTCCTGAAAAGTCTATCCTCAAAAGCACCTTTTTTCACTTTCGGCGCTGTTTGGAGCAAAAAAGACAAACGTCCAGCTTTTGCTGCCACAGCAAAGGTGCCAGCGGGGAAAAGTGATGCTGCTTCTCACTGCCTCCTGGAACCCCTTCAAATGCCCCAGACAATTTGGCCCTCTCTGCTTTCCTGCGCACGCTATCCTCAAAAGCACCTTTTTTCACTTTCGGCGCTGTTTGGAGCAAAAAAGACAAACGTCCAGCTTTTGCTGCCACAGCAAAGGTGCCAGCGGGGAAAAGTGATGCTGCTTCTCACTGCCTCCTGGAACCCCTTCAAATGCCCCAGACAATTTGGCCCTCTCTGCTTTCCTGCGCACGCTATCCTCAAAAGCACCTTTTTTCACTTTCGGCGCTGTTTGGAGCAAAAAAGACAAACGTCCAGCTTTTACTGCCACAGCAAAGGTGCCAGCGGGGAAAAGTGATGCTGCTTCTCACTGCCATCTGGAACCCCTTCAAATGCCCCAGACAATTTGGCCCTCTCTGCTTTCCTGCGCACTCTATCCTCAAAAGCACCTTTTTTCACTTTCGGCGCTGTTTGGAGCAAAAAAGACAAACGTCCAGCTTTTGCTGCCACAGCAAAGGTGCCAGCGGGGAAAAGTGATGCTGCTTCTCACTGCCTCCTGGAACCCCTTCAAATGCCCCAGACAATTTGGCCCTCTCTGCTTTCCTGAAAACTCTATCCTCAAAAGCACCTTTTTTCACTTTCGGCGCTGTTTGGAGCAAAAAAGACAAACGTCCAGCTTTTGCTGCCACAGCAAAGGTGCCAGCGGGGAAAAGTGATGCTGCTTCTCACTGCCTCCTGGAATCCCTTCAAATGCCCCACACAATTTGGCCCTCTCTGCTTTCCTGCGCACTCTATCCTCAAAAGCACCTTTTTTCACTTTCGGCGCTGTTTGGAGCAAAAAAGACAAACGTCCAGCTTTTGCTGCCACAGCAAAGGTGCCAGCGGGGAAAAGTGATGCTGCTTCTCACTGCCTCCTGGAACCCCTTCAAATGCCCCACACAATTTGGCCCTCTCTGCTTTCCTGAAAAGTCTATCCTCAAAAGCACCTTTTTTCACTTTCGGCGCTGTTTGGAGCAAAAAAGACAAACGTCCAGCTTTTGCTGCCACAGCAAAGGTGCCAGCGGGGAAAAGTGATGCTGCTTCTCACTGCCTCCTGGAACCCCTTCAAATGCCCCACACAATTTGGCCCTCTCTGCTTTCCTGAAAAGTCTATGCTCAAAAGCACCTTTTTTCACTTTCGGCGCTGTTTGGAGCAAAAAAGACAAACGTCCAGCTTTTGCTGCCACAGAAAAGGTGCCAGCTGGGAAAAGTGATGCTGGTCCTCACTGCCTCCTGGAACCCTTTCAAATGCCCCACACAATTTGGCCCTCTCTGCTTTCCTGAAAAGTCTATCCTCAAAAGCACCTTTTTTCACTTTCGGCGCTGTTTGGAGCAAAAAAGACAAACGTCCAGCTTTTGCTGCCACAGCAAAGGTGCCAGCGGGGAAAAGTGATGCTGCTTCTCACTGCCTCCTGGAACCCCTTCAAATGCCCCACACAATTTGGCCCTCTCTGCTTTCCTGTGCACTCTATTCTCACAAGCATCTTTTTTCACTTTCGGCGCTGTTTGGAGCAAAAAAGACAAAAGTCCAGCTTTTACTGCCATAGCAAAGGTGCCAGCTGGGAAAAGTGATGCTGCTTCTCACTGCCTCCTGGAACCCCTTCAAATGCCCCACACAATTTGGCCCTCTCTGCTTTCCTTAAAAGTCTATCCTCAAAAGCACCTTTTTTCACTTTCGGCGCTGTTTGGAGCAAAAAAGACAAACGTCCAGCTTTTGCTGCCACAGGAAAGGTGCCAGCGGGGAAAAGTGATGCTGCTTCTCACTGCCTCCTGGAACCCCTTCAAATGCCCCACACAATTTGGCCCTCTCTGCTTTCCTGCGCACTCTAGCCTCAAAAGCACCTTTTTTCACTTTCGGCGCTGTTTGGAGCAAAAAAGACAAACGTCCAGCTTTTGCTGCCACAGCAAAGGTGCCAGCGGGGAAAAGTGATGCTGCTTCTCACTGCCTCCTGGAACCCCTTCAAATGCCCCACACAATTTGGCCCTCTCTGCTTTCCTGAAAAGTCTATCCTCAAAAGCACCTTTTTTTCACTTTCGGCGCTGTTTGAAGCAAAAAAGAAAAACGTCCAGCTTTTGCTGCCACAGCAAAGGTGCCAGCGGGGAAAAGTGATGCTGCTTCTCACTGCCTCCTGGAACCCCTTCAAATGCCCCAGACAATTTGGCCCTCTCTGCTTTCCTGAAAAGTCTATCCACAAAAGCACCTTTTTTCACTTTCGGCGCTGTTTGGAGCAAAAAAGACAAACGTCCAGCTTTTGCTGCCACAGCAAAGGTGCCAGCGGGGAAAAGTGATGCTGCTTCTCACTGCCTCCTGGAACCCCTTCAAATGCCCCACACAATTTGGCCCTCTCTGCTTTCCTGCGGACTCTAGCCTCAAAAGCACCTTTTTTCACTTTCGGCGCTGTTTGGAGCAGAAAAGACAAACGTCCAGCTTTTGCTGCCACAGCAAAGGTGCCAGCGGGGAAAAGTGATGCTGCTTCTCACTGCCTCCTGGAACCCCTTCAAATGCCCCAGACAATTTGGCCCTCTCTGCTTTCCTGCGCACTCTATCCTCAAAAGCACCTTTTTTCACTTTCGGCGCTGTTTGGAGCAAAAAAGACAAACGTCCAGCTTTTGCTGCCACAGCAAAGGTGCCAGCGGGGAAAAGTGATGCTGCTTCTCACTGCCTCCTGGAACCCCTTCAAATGCCCCAGACAATTTGGCCCTCTCTGCTTTCCTGCGCACGCTATCCTCAAAAGCACCTTTTTTCACTTTCGGCGCTGTTTGGAGCAAAAAAGACAAACGTCCAGCTTTTACTGCCACAGCAAAGGTGCCAGCGGGGAAAAGTGATGCTGCTTCTCACTGCCTCCTGGAACCCCTTCAAATGCCCCACACAATTTGGCCCTCTCTGCTTTCCTGCGCACTCTATCCTCAAAAGCACCTTTTTTCACTTTCGGCGCTGTTTGGAGCAAAAAAGACAAACGTCCAGCTTTTGCTGCCACAGCAAAGGTGCCAGCGGGGAAAAGTGATGTTGCTTCGCACTGCCTCCTGGAACCCCTTCAAATGCCCCAGACAATTTGGCCCTCTCTGCTTTCCTGAAAAGTCTATCCTCAAAAGCACCTGTTTTCACTTTCGGCGCTGTTTGGAGCAAAAAAGACAAACGTCCAGCTTTTGCTGCCACAGCAAAGGTGCCAGCGGGGAAAAGTGATGCTGCTTCTCACTGCCTCCTGGAACCCCTTCAAATGCCCCAGACAATTTGGCCCTCTCTGCTTTCCTGCGCACTCTATCCTCAAAAGCACCTTTTTTCACTTTGGGCGCTGTTTGGACCAAAAAAGACAAACGTCCAGCTTTTGCTGCCACAGCAAAGGTGCCAGCGGGGAAAAGTGATGCTGACTCTAACTGCCTCCTGGAACCCCTTCAAATGCCCCACACAATTTGGCCCTCTCTGCTTTCCTGCGCACTCTATCCTCAAAAGCACCTTTTTTCACTTTCGGCGCTGTTTGGAGCAAAAAAGACAAACGTCCAGCTTTTGCTGCCACAGAAAAGGTGCCAGCTGGGAAAAGTGATGCTGGTCCTCACTGCCTCCTGGAACCCTTTCAAATGCCCCACACAATTTGGCCCTCTCTGCTTTCCTGAAAAGTCTATCCTCAAAAGCACCTTTTTTCACTTTCGGCGCTGTTTGGAGCAAAAAAGACAAACGTCCAGCTTTTGCTGCCACAGGAAAGGTGCCAGCGGGGAAAAGTGATGCTGCTTCTCACTGCCTCCTGGAACCCCTTCAAATGCCCCAGACAATTTGGCCCTCTCTGCTTTCCTGCGCACTCTAGCCTCAAAAGCACCTTTTTTCACTTTCGGCGCTGTTTGGAGCAAAAAAGACAAACGTCCAGCTTTTGCTGCCACAGCAAAGGTGCCAGCGGGGAAAAGTGATGCTGCTTCTCACTGCCTCCTGGAACCCCTTCAAATGCCCCACACAGTTTGGCCCTCTCTGCTTTCCTGCGCACTCTATTCTCACAAGCATCTTTTTTCACTTTCGGCGGCGTTTGGAGTAAAAAAGACAAAAGTCCAGCTTTTACTGCCACAGCAAAGGTGCCAGCGGGGAAAAGTGATGCTGCTTCTCACTGCCTCCTGGAACCCCTTCAAATGCCCCACACAATTTGGCCCTCTCTGCTTTCCTTAAAAGTCTATCCTCAAAAGCACCTTTTTTCACTTTCGGCGCTGTTTGGAGCAAAAAAGACAAACGTCCAGCTTTTGCTGCCACAGCAAAGGTGCCAGCTGGGAAAAGTGATGCTGGTCCTCACTGCCTCCTGGAACCCCTTCAAATGCCCCACACAATTTGGCCCTCTCTGCTTTCCTGAAAAGTCTATCCTCAAAAGCACCTTTTTTCACTTTCGGCGCTGTTTGGAGCAAAAAAGACAAACGTCCAGCTTTTGCTGCCACAGCAAAGGTGCCAGCTGGGAAAAGTGATGCTGCTTCTCACTGCCTCCTGGAACCCCTTCAAATGCCTCACACAATTTGGCCCTCTCTGCTTTCCTGTGCACTCTATTCTCACAAGCATCTTTTTTCACTTTCGGCGGCGTTTGGAGCAAAAAAGACAAAAGTCCAGCTTTTACTGCCACAGCAAAGGTGCCAGCGGGGAAAAGTGATGCTGCTTCTCACTGCCTCCTGGAACCCCTTCAAATGCCCCACACAATTTGGCCCTCTCTGCTTTCCTTAAAAGTCTATCCTCAAAAGCACCTTTTTTCACTTTCGGCGCTGTTTGGAGCAAAAAAGACAAACGTCCAGCTTTTGCTGCCACAGAAAAGGTGCCAGCTGGGAAAAGTGATGCTGGTCCTCACTGCCTCCTGGAACCCCTTCAAATGCCCCACACAATTTGGCCCTCTCTGCTTTCCTGCGCACTCTATCCTCAAAAGCACCTTTTTTCACTTTGGGCGCTGTTTGGACCAAAAAAGACAAACGTCCAGCTTTTGCTGCCACAGCAAAGGTGCCAGCGGGGAAAAGTGATGCTGACTCTAACTGCCTCCTGGAACCCCTTCAAATGCCCCACACAATTTGGCCCTCTCTGCTTTCCTGCGCACTCTATCCTCAAAAGCACCTTTTTTCACTTTCGGCGCTGTTTGGAGCAAAAAAGACAAACGTCCAGCTTTTGCTGCCACAGAAAAGGTGCCAGCTGGGAAAAGTGATGCTGGTCCTCACTGCCTCCTGGAACCCTTTCAAATGCCCCACACAATTTGGCCCTCTCTGCTTTCCTGAAAAGTCTATCCTCAAAAGCACCTTTTTTCACTTTCGGCGCTGTTTGGAGCAAAAAAGACAAACGTCCAGCTTTTGCTGCCACAGGAAAGGTGCCAGCGGGGAAAAGTGATGCTGCTTCTCACTGCCTCCTGGAACCCCTTCAAATGCCCCAGACAATTTGGCCCTCTCTGCTTTCCTGCGCACTCTAGCCTCAAAAGCACCTTTTTTCACTTTCGGCGCTGTTTGGAGCAAAAAAGACAAACGTCCAGCTTTTGCTGCCACAGCAAAGGTGCCAGCGGGGAAAAGTGATGCTGCTTCTCACTGCCTCCTGGAACCCCTTCAAATGCCCCACACAGTTTGGCCCTCTCTGCTTTCCTGCGCACTCTATTCTCACAAGCATCTTTTTTCACTTTCGGCGGCGTTTGGAGTAAAAAAGACAAAAGTCCAGCTTTTACTGCCACAGCAAAGGTGCCAGCGGGGAAAAGTGATGCTGCTTCTCACTGCCTCCTGGAACCCCTTCAAATGCCCCACACAATTTGGCCCTCTCTGCTTTCCTTAAAAGTCTATCCTCAAAAGCACCTTTTTTCACTTTCGGCGCTGTTTGGAGCAAAAAAGACAAACGTCCAGCTTTTGCTGCCACAGCAAAGGTGCCAGCTGGGAAAAGTGATGCTGGTCCTCACTGCCTCCTGGAACCCCTTCAAATGCCCCACACAATTTGGCCCTCTCTGCTTTCCTGAAAAGTCTATCCTCAAAAGCACCTTTTTTCACTTTCGGCGCTGTTTGGAGCAAAAAAGACAAACGTCCAGCTTTTGCTGCCACAGCAAAGGTGCCAGCTGGGAAAAGTGATGCTGCTTCTCACTGCCTCCTGGAACCCCTTCAAATGCCTCACACAATTTGGCCCTCTCTGCTTTCCTGTGCACTCTATTCTCACAAGCATCTTTTTTCACTTTCGGCGGCGTTTGGAGCAAAAAAGACAAAAGTCCAGCTTTTACTGCCACAGCAAAGGTGCCAGCGGGGAAAAGTGATGCTGCTTCTCACTGCCTCCTGGAACCCCTTCAAATGCCCCACACAATTTGGCCCTCTCTGCTTTCCTTAAAAGTCTATCCTCAAAAGCACCTTTTTTCACTTTCGGCGCTGTTTGGAGCAAAAAAGACAAACGTCCAGCTTTTGCTGCCACAGAAAAGGTGCCAGCTGGGAAAAGTGATGCTGGTCCTCACTGCCTCCTGGAACCCCTTCAAATGCCCCACACAATTTGGCCCTCTCTGCTTTCCTGAAAAGTCTATCCTCAAAAGCACCTTTTTTCACTTTCGGCGCTGTTTGGAGCAAAAAAGACAAACGTCCAGCTTTTGCTGCCACAGGAAAGGTGCCAGCGGGGAAAAGTGATGCTGCTTCTCACTGCCTCCTGGAACCCCTTCAAATGCCCCACACAATTTGGCCCTCTCTGCTTTCCTGCGCACTCTAGCCTCAAAAGCACCTGTTTTCACTTTCGGCGCTGTTTGGAGCAAAAAAGACAAACGTCCAGCTTTTGCTGCCACAGCAAAGGTGCCAGCGGGGAAAAGTGATGCTGCTTCTCACTGCCTCCTGGAACCCCTTCAAATGCCCCACACAATTTGGCCCTCTCTGCTTTCCTGAAAAGTCTATCCTCAAAAGCACCTTTTTTCACTTTCGGCGCTGTTTGAAGCAAAAAAGAAAAACGTCCAGCTTTTGCTGCCACAGCAAAGGTGCCAGCGGGGAAAAGTGATGCTGCTTCTCACTGCCTCCTGGAACCCCTTCAAATGCCCCACACAATTTGGCCCTCTCTGCTTTCCTGAAAAGTCTATCCACAAAAGCACCTTTTTTCACTTTCGGCGCTGTTTGGAGCAAAAAAGACAAACGTCCAGCTTTTGCTGCCACAGCAAAGGTGCCAGCGGGGAAAAGTGATGCTGCTTCTCACTGCCTCCTGGAACCCCTTCAAATGCCCCAGACAATTAGGCCCTCTCTGCTTTCCTGCGGACTCTAGCCTCAAAAGCACCTTTTTTCACTTTCGGCGCTGTTTGGAGCAGAAAAGACAAACGTCCAGCTTTTGCTGCCACAGCAAAGGTGCCAGCGGGGAAAAGTGATGCTGGTCCTCACTGCCTCCTGGAACCCCTTCAAATGCCCCACACAATTTGGCCCTCTCTGCTTTCCTGAAAAGTCTATCCTCAAAAGCACCTTTTTTCACTTTCGGCGCTGTTTGAAGCAAAAAAGACAAACGTCCAGCTTTTGCTGCCACAGCAAAGGTGCCAGCGGGGAAAAGTGATGCTGCTTCTCACTGCCTCCTGGAACCCCTTCAAATGCCCCACACAATTTGGCCCTCTCTGCTTTCCTGAAAAGTCTATCCTCAAAAGCACCTGTTTTCACTTTCGGCGCTGTTTGGAGCAAAAAAGACAAACGTCCAGCTTTTGCTGCCACAGCAAAGGTGCCAGCGGGGAAAAGTGATGCTGCTTCTCACTGCCTCCTGGAACCCCTTCAAATGCCCCAGACAATTTGGCCCTCTCTGCTTTCCTGCGCACTCTATCCTCAAAAGCACCTTTTTTCACTTTCGGCGCTGTTAGGAGCAAAAAAGACAAACGTCCAGCTTTTGCTGCCACAGCAAAGGTGCCAGCGGGGAAAAGTGATGCTGACTCTAACTGCCTCCTGGAACCCCTTCAAATGCCCCACACAATTTGGCCCTCTCTGCTTTCCTGCGCACTCTATCCTCAAAAGCACCTTTTTTCACTTTCGGCGCTGTTTGGAGCAAAAAAGACAAACGTCCAGCTTTTGCTGCCACAGCAAAGGTGCCAGCGGGGAAAAGTGATGCTGCTTCGCACTGCCTCCTGGAACCCCTTCAAATGCCCCAGACAATTTGGCCCTCTCTGCTTTCCTGTGCACTCTATTCTCACAAGCATCTTTTTTCACTTTCGGCGGCGTTTGGAACAAAAAAGACAAAAGTCCAGCTTTTACTGCCACAGCAAAGGTGCCAGCGGGGAAAAGTGATGCTGCTTCTCACTGCCTCCTGGAACCCCTTCAAATGCCCCACACAATTTGGCCCTCTCTGCTTTCCTTAAAAGTCTATCCTCAAAAGCACCTTTTTTCACTTTCGGCGCTGTTTGGAGCAAAAAAGACAAACGTCCAGCTTTTGCTGCCACAGAAAAGGTGCCAGCTGGGAAAAGTGATGCTGGTCCTCACTGCCTCCTGGAACCCCTTCAAATGCCCCAGACAATTTGGCCCTCTCTGCTTTCCTGAAAAGTCTATCCTCAAAAGCACCTTTTTTCACTTTCGGCGCTGTTTGGAGCAAAAAAGACAAACGTCCAGCTTTTGCTGCCACAGCAAAGGTGCCAGCGGGGAAAAGTGATGCTGCTTCTCACTGCCTCCTGGAACCCCTTCAAATGCCCCACACAATTTGGCCCTCTCTGCTTTCCTGCGCACTCTAGCCTCAAAAGCACCTTTTTTCACTTTCGGCGCTGTTTGGAGCAAAAAAGACAAACGTCCAGCTTTTGCTGCCACAGCAAAGGTGCCAGCGGGGAAAAGTGATGCTGCTTCTCACTGCCTCCTGGAACCCCTTCAAATGCCCCACACAATTTGGCCCTCTCTGCTTTCCTGAAAAGTCTATCCTCAAAAGCACCTTTTTTCACTTTCGGCGCTGTTTGAAGAAAAAAAGAAAAACGTCCAGCTTTTGCTGCCACAGCAAAGGTGCCAGCGGGGAAAAGTGATGCTGCTTCTCACTGCCTCCTGGAACCCCTTCAAATGCCCCAGACAATTTGGCCCTCTCTGCTTTCCTGAAAAGTCTATCCGCAAAAGCACCTTTTTTCACTTTCGGCGCTGTTTGGAGCAAAAAAGACAAACGTCCAGCTTTTGCTGCCACAGCAAAGGTGCCAGCGGGGAAAAGTGATGCTGCTTCTCACTGCCTCCTGGAACCCCTTCAAATGCCCCAGACAATTTGGCCCTCTCTGCTTTCCTGCGGACTCTAGCCTCAAAAGCACCTTTTTTCACTTTCGGCGCTGTTTGGAGCAAAAAAGACAAACGTCCAGCTTTTGCTGCCACAGCAAAGGTGCCAGCGGGGAAAAGTGATGTTGCTTCGCACTGCCTCCTGGAACCCCTTCAAATGCCCCACACAATTTGGCCCTCTCTGCTTTCCTGCGCACGCTATCCTCAAAAGCACCTTTTTTCACTTTCGGCGCTGTTTGGAGCAAAAAAGACAAAAGTCCAGCTTTTGCTGCCACAGCAAAGGTGCCAGCGGGGAAAAGTGATGCTGCTTCTCACTGCCTCCTGGAACCCCTTCAAATGCCCCACACAATTTGGCCCTCTCTGCTTTCCTGAAAAGTCTATCCTCAAAAGCACCTGTTTTCACTTTCGGCGCTGTTTGGAGCAAAAAAGACAAACGTCCAGCTTTTGCTGCCACAGCAAAGGTGCCAGCGGGGAAAAGTGATGCTGCTTCTCACTGCCTCCTGGAACCCCTTCAAATGCCCCAGACAATTTGGCCCTCTCTGCTTTCCTGCGCACTCTAGCCTCAAAAGCAACTTTTTTCACTTTCGGCGCTGTTTGGAGCAAAAAAGACAAACGTCCAGCTTTTGCTGCCACAGCAAAGGTGCCAGCGGGGAAAAGTGATGCTGCTTCTCACTGCCTCCTGGAAATCCTTCAAATGCCCCAGACAATTTGGCCCTCTCTGCTTTCCTGCGCACTCTATCCTCAAAAGCACCTTTTTTCACTTTCGGCGCCCTCCGGAGCAAAAAAGACAAACGTCCAGCTTTTGCTGCCACAGCAAAGGTGCCAGCGGGGAAAAGTGATGCTGCTTCTCACTGCCTCCTGGAACCCCTTCAAATGCCCCACAAAATTTGGCCCTCTCTGCTTTCCTGCGGACTCTAGTCTCAAAAGCACCTTTTTTCACTTTCGGCGCTGTTTGGAGCAAAAAAGACAAACGTCCAGCTTTTGCTGCCACAGCAAAGGTGCCAGCGGGGAAAAGTGATGCTGCTTCTCACTGCCTCCTGGAACCCCTTCAAATGCCCCAGACAATTTGGCCCTCTCTGCTTTCCTGCGCACTCCATCCTCAAAAGCACCTGTTTTCACTTTCGGCGCCCTCGGAGCAAAAAAGACAAACGTCCAGCTTTTGCTGCCACAGCAAAGGTGCCAGCGGGCAAAAGTGATGCTGGTCCTCACTGCCTCCTGGAACCCCTTCAAATGCCCCACACAATTTGGCCCTCTCTGCTTTCCTGCGCACTCCATCCTCAAAAGCACCTTTTTTCACTTTCGGCGCTGTTTGGAGCAAAAAAGACAAACGTCCAGCTTTTGCTGCCACAGCAAAGGTGCCAGCGGGGAAATGTGATGCTGCTTCTCACTGCCTCCTGGAACCCCTTCAAATGTCCCACACAATTTGGCCCTCTCTGCTTTCCTGAAAAGTCTATCCTCAAAAGCACCTTTTTTCACTTTCGGTGCTGTTTGGAGCAAAAAAGACAAACGTCCAGCTTTTGCTGCCACAGCAAAGGTGCCAGCGGGGAAAAGTGATGCTGCTTCTCACTGCCTCCTGGAACCCCTTCAAATGCCCCACACAATTTGGCCCTCTCTGCTTTCCTGCGCACTCTAGCCTCAAAAGCACCTTTTTTCACTTTCGGCGCTGTTTGGAGCAAAAAAGACAAACGTCCAGCTTTTGCTGCCACAGCAAAGGTGCCAGCGGGGAAAAGTGATGCTGCTTCTCACTGCCTCCTGGAACCCCTTCAAATGCCCCACACAATTTGGCCCTCTCTGCTTTCCTGAAAAGTCTATCCTCAAAAGCACCTTTTTTCACTTTCGGCGCTGTTTGGAGCAAAAAAGACAAACGTCCAGCTTTTGCTGCCACAGCAAAGGTGCCAGCGGGGAAAAGTGATGCTGCTTCTCACTGCCTCCTGGAACCCCTTCAAATGCCCCACACAATTTGGCCCTCTCTGCTTTCCTGAAAAGTCTATCCTCAAAAGCACCTTTTTTCACTTTCGGCGCTGTTTGGAGCAAAAAAGACAAACGTCCAGCTTTTGCTGCCACAGCAAAGGTGCCAGCGGGGAAAAGTGATGCTGGTCCTCACTGCCTCCTGGAACCCCTTCAAATGCCCCAGACAATTTGGCCCTCTCTGCTTTCCTGCGCACTCCATCCTCAAAAGCACCTGTTTTCACTTTCGGCGCCCTCCGGAGCAAAAAAGACAAACGTCCAGCTTTTGCTGCCACAGCAAAGGTGCCAGCGGGGAAAAGTGATGCTGCTTCTCACTGCCTCCTGGAACCCCTTCAAATGCCCCACACAATTTGGCCCTCTCTGCTTTCTTGCGGACTCTAGCCTCAAAAGCACCTTTTTTCACTTTCGGCGCTGTTTGGAGCAAAAAAGACAAACGTCCAGCTTTTGCTGCCACAGCAAAGGTGCCAGCGGGGAAAAGTGATGCTGGTCCTCACTGCCTCCTGGAACCCCTTCAAATGCCCCACACAATTTGGCCCTCTCTGCTTTCCTGCGCACTCTATCCTCAAAAGCACCTTTTTTCACTTTCGGCGCTGTTTGGAGCAAAAAAGACAAACGTCCAGCTTTTGCTGCCACAGCAAAGGTGCCAGCGGGGAAAAATGATGCTGCTTCTCACTGCCTCCTGGAACCCCTTCAAATGCCCCACACAATTTGGCCCTCTCTGCTTTCCTGCGCACTCTAGCCTCAAAAGCACCTTTTTTCACTTTCTGCGCTGTTTGGAGCAAAAAAGACAAACGTCCAGCTTTTGCTGCCACAGCAAAGGTGCCAGCGGGGAAAAGTGATGCTGCTTCTCACTGCCTCCTGGAACCCCTTCAAATGCCCCACACAATTTGGCCCTCTCTGCTTTCCTGCGGACTCTAGCCTCAAAAGCACCTTTTTTCACTTTCGGCTCTTTTTGGAGCAAAAAAGACAAACGTCCAGCTTTTGCTGCCACAGCAAAGGTGCCAGCGGGGAAAAGTGATGCTGCTTCTCACTGCCTCCTGGAACCCCTTCAAATGCCCCAGACAATTTGGCCCTCTCTGCTTTCCTGAAAAGTCTATCCACAAAAGCACCTTTTTTCACTTTCGGCGCTGTTTGGAGCAAAAAAGACAAACGTCCAGCTTTTGCTGCCACAGCAAAGGTGCCAGCGGGGAAAAGTGATGCTGCTTCTCACTGCCTCCTGGAACCCCTTCAAATGCCCCAGACAATTTGGCCCTCTCTGCTTTCCTGCGGACTCTAGCCTCAAAAGCACCTTTTTTCACTTTCGGCGCTGTTTGGAGCAGAAAAGACAAACGTCCAGCTTTTGCTGCCACAGCAAAGGTGCCAGCGGGGAAAAGTGATGCTGCTTCTCACTGCCTCCTGGAACCCCTTCAAATGCCCCACACAATTTGGCCCTCTCTGCTTTCCTGAAAAGTCTATCCTCAAAAGCACCTTTTTTCACTTTCGGCGCTGTTTGGAGCAAAAAAGACAAACGTCCAGCTTTTGCTGCCACAGCAAAGGTGCCAGCGGGGAAAAGTGATGCTGGTCCTCACTGCCTCCTGGAACCCCTTCAAATGCCCCAGACAATTTGGCCCTCTCTGCTTTCCTGCGCACTCCATCCTCAAAAGCACCTGTTTTCACTTTCGGCGCCCTCCGGAGCAAAAAAGACAAACGTCCAGCTTTTGCTGCCACAGCAAAGGTGCCAGCGGGGAAAAGTGATGCTGCTTCTCACTGCCTCCTGGAACCCCTTCAAATGCCCCACACAATTTGGCCCTCTCTGCTTTCTTGCGGACTCTAGCCTCAAAAGCACCTTTTTTCACTTTCGGCGCTGTTTGGAGCAAAAAAGACAAACGTCCAGCTTTTGCTGCCACAGCAAAGGTGCCAGCGGGGAAAAGTGATGCTGGTCCTCACTGCCTCCTGGAACCCCTTCAAATGCCCCACACAATTTGGCCCTCTCTGCTTTCCTGCGCACTCTATCCTCAAAAGCACCTTTTTTCACTTTCGGCGCTGTTTGGAGCAAAAAAGACAAACGTCCAGCTTTTGCTGCCACAGCAAAGGTGCCAGCGGGGAAAAATGATGCTGCTTCTCACTGCCTCCTGGAACCCCTTCAAATGCCCCACACAATTTGGCCCTCTCTGCTTTCCTGCGCACTCTAGCCTCAAAAGCACCTTTTTTCACTTTCGGCGCTGTTTGGAGCAAAAAAGACAAACGTCCAGCTTTTGCTGCCACAGCAAAGGTGCCAGCGGGGAAAAGTGATGCTGCTTCTCACTGCCTCCTGGAACCCCTTCAAATGCCCCACACAATTTGGCCCTCTCTGCTTTCCTGCGGACTCTAGCCTCAAAAGCACCTTTTTTCACTTTCGGCTCTTTTTGGAGCAAAAAAGACAAACGTCCAGCTTTTGCTGCCACAGCAAAGGTGCCAGCGGGGAAAAGTGATGCTGCTTCTCACTGCCTCCTGGAACCCCTTCAAATGCCCCAGACAATTTGGCCCTCTCTGCTTTCCTGAAAAGTCTATCCACAAAAGCACCTTTTTTCACTTTCGGCGCTGTTTGGAGCAAAAAAGACAAACGTCCAGCTTTTGCTGCCACAGCAAAGGTGCCAGCGGGGAAAAGTGATGCTGCTTCTCACTGCCTCCTGGAACCCCTTCAAATGCCCCAGACAATTTGGCCCTCTCTGCTTTCCTGCGGACTCTAGCCTCAAAAGCACCTTTTTTCACTTTCGGCGCTGTTTGGAGCAGAAAAGACAAACGTCCAGCTTTTGCTGCCACAGCAAAGGTGCCAGCGGGGAAAAGTGATGCTGCTTCTCACTGCCTCCTGGAACCCCTTCAAATGCCCCAGACAATTTGGCCCTCTCTGCTTTCCTGAAAAGTCTATCCTCAAAAGCACCTTTTTTCACTTTCGGCGCTGTTTGGAGCAAAAAAGACAAACGTCCAGCTTTTGCTGCCACAGCAAAGGTGCCAGCGGGGAAAAGTGATGCTGCTTCTCACTGCCTCCTGGAACCCCTTCAAATGCCCCAGACAATTTGGCCCTCTCTGCTTTCCTGCGCACGCTATCCTCAAAAGCACCTTTTTTCACTTTCGGCGCTGTTTGGAGCAAAAAAGACAAACGTCCAGCTTTTACTGCCACAGCAAAGGTGCCAGCGGGGAAAAGTGATGCTGCTTCTCACTGCCTCCTGGAACCCCTTCAAATGCCCCACACAATTTGGCCCTCTCTGCTTTCCTGCGCACTCTATCCTCAAAAGCACCTTTTTTCACTTTCGGCGCTGTTTGGAGCAAAAAAGACAAACGTCCAGCTTTTGCTGCCACAGCAAAGGTGCCAGCGGGGAAAAGTGATGTTGCTTCGCACTGCCTCCTGGAACCCCTTCAAATGCCCCACACAATTTGGCCCTCTCTGCTTTCCTGCGCACGCTATCCTCAAAAGCACCTTTTTTCACTTTCGGCGCTGTTTGGAGCAAAAAAGACAAAAGTCCAGCTTTTGCTGCCACAGCAAAGGTGCCAGCGGGGAAAAGTGATGCTGCTTCTCACTGCCTCCTGGAACCCCTTCAAATGCCCCACACAATTTGGCCCTCTCTGCTTTCCTGAAAAGTCTATCCTCAAAAGCACCTGTTTTCACTTTCGGCGCTGTTTGGAGCAAAAAAGACAAACGTCCAGCTTTTGCTGCCACAGCAAAGGTGCCAGCGGGGAAAAGTGATGCTGCTTCTCACTGCCTCCTGGAACCCCTTCAAATGCCCCAGACAATTTGGCCCTCTCTGCTTTCCTGCGCACTCTAGCCTCAAAAGCACCTTTTTTCACTTTCGGCGCTGTTTGGAGCAAAAAAGACAAACGTCCAGCTTTTGCTGCCACAGCAAAGGTGCCAGCGGGGAAAAGTGATGCTGCTTCTCACTGCCTCCTGGAAATCCTTCAAATGCCCCAGACAATTTGGCCCTCTCTGCTTTCCTGCGCACTCTATCCTCAAAAGCACCTTTTTTCACTTTCGGCGCCCTCCGGAGCAAAAAAGACAAACGTCCAGCTTTTGCTGCCACAGCAAAGGTGCCAGCGGGGAAAAGTGATGCTGCTTCTCACTGCCTCCTGGAACCCCTTCAAATGCCCCACAAAATTTGGCCCTCTCTGCTTTCCTGCGGACTCTAGTCTCAAAAGCACCTTTTTTCACTTTCGGCGCTGTTTGGAGCAAAAAAGACAAACGTCCAGCTTTTGCTGCCACAGCAAAGGTGCCAGCGGGGAAAAGTGATGCTGCTTCTCACTGCCTCCTGGAACCCCTTCAAATGCCCCAGACAATTTGGCCCTCTCTGCTTTCCTGCGCACTCCATCCTCAAAAGCACCTGTTTTCACTTTCGGCGCCCTCGGAGCAAAAAAGACAAACGTCCAGCTTTTGCTGCCACAGCAAAGGTGCCAGCGGGCAAAAGTGATGCTGGTCCTCACTGCCTCCTGGAACCCCTTCAAATGCCCCACACAATTTGGCCCTCTCTGCTTTCCTGCGCACTCCATCCTCAAAAGCACCTTTTTTCACTTTCGGCGCTGTTTGGAGCAAAAAAGACAAACGTCCAGCTTTTGCTGCCACAGCAAAGGTGCCAGCGGGGAAAAGTGATGCTGCTTCTCACTGCCTCCTGGAACCCCTTCAAATGTCCCACACAATTTGGCCCTCTCTGCTTTCCTGAAAAGTCTATCCTCAAAAGCACCTTTTTTCACTTTCGGTGCTGTTTGGAGCAAAAAAGACAAACGTCCAGCTTTTGCTGCCACAGCAAAGGTGCCAGCGGGGAAAAGTGATGCTGCTTCTCACTGCCTCCTGGAACCCCTTCAAATGCCCCACACAATTTGGCCCTCTCTGCTTTCCTGCGCACTCTAGCCTCAAAAGCACCTTTTTTCACTTTCGGCGCTGTTTGGAGCAAAAAAGACAAACGTCCAGCTTTTGCTGCCACAGCAAAGGTGCCAGCGGGGAAAAGTGATGCTGCTTCTCACTGCCTCCTGGAACCCCTTCAAATGCCCCACACAATTTGGCCCTCTCTGCTTTCCTGAAAAGTCTATCCTCAAAAGCACCTTTTTTCACTTTCGGCGCTGTTTGGAGCAAAAAAGACAAACGTCCAGCTTTTGCTGCCACAGCAAAGGTGCCAGCGGGGAAAAGTGATGCTGCTTCTCACTGCCTCCTGGAACCCCTTCAAATGCCCCACACAATTTGGCCCTCTCTGCTTTCCTGAAAAGTCTATCCTCAAAAGCACCTTTTTTCACTTTCGGCGCTGTTTGGAGCAAAAAAGACAAACGTCCAGCTTTTGCTGCCACAGCAAAGGTGCCAGCGGGGAAAAGTGATGCTGGTCCTCACTGCCTCCTGGAACCCCTTCAAATGCCCCAGACAATTTGGCCCTCTCTGCTTTCCTGCGCACTCCATCCTCAAAAGCACCTGTTTTCACTTTCGGCGCCCTCCGGAGCAAAAAAGACAAACGTCCAGCTTTTGCTGCCACAGCAAAGGTGCAGCAGGGAAAAGTGATGCTGCTTCTCACTGCCTCCTGGAACCCCTTCAAATGCCCCACACAATTTGGCCCTCTCTGCTTTCTTGCGGACTCTAGCCTCAAAAGCACCTTTTTTCACTTTCGGCGCTGTTTGGAGCAAAAAAGACAAACGTCCAGCTTTTGCTGCCACAGCAAAGGTGCCAGCGGGGAAAAGTGATGCTGGTCCTCACTGCCTCCTGGAACCCCTTCAAATGCCCCACACAATTTGGCCCTCTCTGCTTTCCTGCGCACTCTATCCTCAAAAGCACCTTTTTTCACTTTCGGCGCTGTTTGGAGCAAAAAAGACAAACGTCCAGCTTTTGCTGCCACAGCAAAGGTGCCAGCGGGGAAAAATGATGCTGCTTCTCACTGCCTCCTGGAACCCCTTCAAATGCCCCACACAATTTGGCCCTCTCTGCTTTCCTGCGCACTCTAGCCTCAAAAGCACCTTTTTTCACTTTCGGCGCTGTTTGGAGCAAAAAAGACAAACGTCCAGCTTTTGCTGCCACAGCAAAGGTGCCAGCGGGGAAAAGTGATGCTGCTTCTCACTGCCTCCTGGAACCCCTTCAAATGCCCCACACAATTTGGCCCTCTCTGCTTTCCTGCGGACTCTAGCCTCAAAAGCACCTTTTTTCACTTTCGGCTCTTTTTGGAGCAAAAAAGACAAACGTCCAGCTTTTGCTGCCACAGCAAAGGTGCCAGCGGGGAAAAGTGATGCTGTTTCTCACTGCCTCCTGGAACCCCTTCAAATGCCCCAGACAATTTGGCCCTCTCTGCTTTCCTGCGCACTCTAGCCTCAAAAGCACCTTTTTTCACTTTCGGCGCTGTTTGGAGCAAAAAAGACAAACGTCCAGCTTTTGCTGCCACAGCAAAGGTGCCAGCGGGGAAAAGTGATGCTGCTTCTCACTGCCTCCTGGAACCCCTTCAAATGCCCCACACAATTTGGCCCTCTCTGCTTTCCTGAAAAGTCTATCCTCAAAAGCACCTGTTTTCACTTTCGGCGCTGTTTGGAGCAAAAAAGACAAACGTCCAGCTTTTGCTGCCACAGCAAAGGTGCCAGCGGGGAAAAGTGATGCTGGTCCTCACTGCCTCCTGGAACCCCTTCAAATGCCCCAGACAATTTGGCCCGCTCTGCTTTCCTGCGCACTCCATCCTCAAAAGCACCTGTTTTCACTTTCGGCGCCCTCCGGAGCAAAAAAGACAAACGTCCAGCTTTTGCTGCCACAGCAAAGGTGCCAGCAGGGAAAAGTGATGCTGCTTCTCACTGCCTCCTGGAACCCCTTCAAATGCCCCACACAATTTGGCCCTCTCTGCTTTCTTGCGGACTCTAGCCTCAAAAGCACCTTTTTTCACTTTCGGCGCTGTTTGGAGCAAAAAAGACAAACGTCCAGCTTTTGCTGCCACAGCAAAGGTGCCAGCGGGGAAAAGTGATGCTGGTCCTCACTGCCTCCTGGAACCCCTTCAAATGCCCCAGACAATTTGGCCCTCTCTGCTTTCCTGCGCACTCTATCCTCAAAAGCACCTTTTTTCACTTTCGGCGCTGTTTGGAGCAAAAAAGACAAACGTCCAGCTTTTGCTGCCACAGCAAAGGTGCCAGCGGGGAAAAATGATGCTGCTTCTCACTGCCTCCTGGAACCCCTTCAAATGCCCCACACAATTTGGCCCTCTCTGCTTTCCTGCGCACTCTAGCCTCAAAAGCACCTTTTTTCACTTTCGGCGCTGTTTGGAGCAAAAAAGACAAACGTCCAGCTTTTGCTGCCACAGCAAAGGTGCCAGCGGGGAAAAGTGATGCTGCTTCTCACTGCCTCCTGGAACCCCTTCAAATGCCCCACACAATTTGGCCCTCTCTGCTTTCCTGCGGACTCTAGCCTCAAAAGCACCTTTTTTCACTTTCGGCTCTTTTTGGAGCAAAAAAGACAAACGTCCAGCTTTTGCTGCCACAGCAAAGGTGCCAGCGGGGAAAAGTGATGCTGTTTCTCACTGCCTCCTGGAACCCCTTCAAATGCCCCAGACAATTTGGCCCTCTCTGCTTTCCTGCGCACTCTAGCCTCAAAAGCACCTTTTTTCACTTTCGGCGCTGTTTGGAGCAAAAAAGACAAACGTCCAGCTTTTGCTGCCACAGCAAAGGTGCCAGCGGGGAAAAGTGATGCTGCTTCTCACTGCCTCCTGGAACCCCTTCAAATGCCCCACACAATTTGGCCCTCTCTGCTTTCCTGAAAAGTCTATCCTCAAAAGCACCTGTTTTCACTTTCGGCGCTGTTTGGAGCAAAAAAGACAAACGTCCAGCTTTTGCTGCCACAGCAAAGGTGCCAGCGGGGAAAAGTGATGCTGGTCCTCACTGCCTCCTGGAACCCCTTCAAATGCCCCAGACAATTTGGCCCGCTCTGCTTTCCTGCGCACTCCATCCTCAAAAGCACCTGTTTTCACTTTCGGCGCCCTCCGGAGCAAAAAAGACAAACGTCCAGCTTTTGCTGCCACAGCAAAGGTGCCAGCAGGGAAAAGTGATGCTGCTTCTCACTGCCTCCTGGAACCCCTTCAAATGCCCCACACAATTTGGCCCTCTCTGCTTTCTTGCGGACTCTAGCCTCAAAAGCACCTTTTTTCACTTTCGGCGCTGTTTGGAGCAAAAAAGACAAACGTCCAGCTTTTGCTGCCACAGCAAAGGTGCCAGCGGGGAAAAGTGATGCTGGTCCTCACTGCCTCCTGGAACCCCTTCAAATGCCCCAGACAATTTGGCCCTCTCTGCTTTCCTGCGCACTCTATCCTCAAAAGCACCTTTTTTCACTTTCGGCGCTGTTTGGAGCAAAAAAGACAAACGTCCAGCTTTTGCTGCCACAGCAAAGGTGCCAGCGGGGAAAAATGATGCTGCTTCTCACTGCCTCCTGGAACCCCTTCAAATGCCCCACACAATTTGGCCCTCTCTGCTTTCCTGCGCACTCTAGCCTCAAAAGCACCTTTTTTCACTTTCGGCGCTGTTTGGAGCAAAAAAGACAAACGTCCAGCTTTTGCTGCCACAGCAAAGGTGCCAGCGGGGAAAAGTGATGCTGCTTCTCACTGCCTCCTGGAACCCCTTCAAATGCCCCACACAATTTGGCCCTCTCTGCTTTCCTGCGGACTCTAGCCTCAAAAGCACCTTTTTTCACTTTCGGCTCTTTTTGGAGCAAAAAAGACAAACGTCCAGCTTTTGCTGCCACAGCAAAGGTGCCAGCGGGGAAAAGTGATGCTGTTTCTCACTGCCTCCTGGAACCCCTTCAAATGCCCCAGACAATTTGGCCCTCTCTGCTTTCCTGCGCACTCTAGCCTCAAAAGCACCTTTTTTCACTTTCGGCGCTGTTTGGAGCAAAAAAGACAAACGTCCAGCTTTTGCTGCCACAGCAAAGGTGCCAGCGGGGAAAAGTGATGCTGCTTCTCACTGCCTCCTGGAACCCCTTCAAATGCCCCACACAATTTGGCCCTCTCTGCTTTCCTGAAAAGTCTATCCTCAAAAGCACCTGTTTTCACTTTCGGCGCTGTTTGGAGCAAAAAAGACAAACGTCCAGCTTTTGCTTCCACAGCAAAGGTGCCAGCGGGGAAAAGTGATGCTGCTTCTCACTGCCTCCTGGAACCCCTTCAAATGCCCCACACAATTTGGCCCTCTCTGCTTTCCTGAAAAGTCTATAATCAAAAGCACCTTTTTTCACTTTCGGCGCTGTTTGGAGCAAAAAAGACAAACGTCCAGCTTTTGCTGCCACAGCAAAGGTGCCAGCGGGGAAAAGTGATGCTGCTTCTCACTGCCTCCTGGAACCCCTTCAAATGCCCCAGACAATTTGGCCCTCTCTGCTTTCCTGCGCACTCTATCCTCAAAAGCACCTTTTTTCACTTTCGCCGCTGTTTGGAGCAAAAAAGACAAACGTCCAGCTTTTGCTGCCACAGCAAAGGTGCCAGCGGGGTAAAGTGATGCTGCTTCTCACTGCCTCCTGGAACCCCATCAAATGCCCCACACAATTTGGCCCTCTCTGCTTTCCTGCGGACTCTAGCCTCAAAAGAACCTTTTTTCACTTTCGGCGCTGTTTGGAGCAAAAAAGACAAACGTTCAGCTTTTGCTGCCACAGCAAAGGTGCCAGCGGGGAAAAGTGATGCTGGTCCTCACTGCCTCCTGGAACCCCTTCAAATGCCCCACACAATTTGGCCCGCTCTGCTTTCCTGCGCACTCCATCCTCAAAAGCACCTGTTTTCACTTTCGGCGCCCTCCGGAGCAAAAAAGACAAACGTCCAGCTTTTGCTGCCACAGCAAAGGTGCCAGCGGGGAAAAATGATGCTGCTTCTCACTGCCTCCTGGAACCCCTTCAAATGCCCCACACAATTTGGCCCTCTCTGCTTTCCTGCGCACTCTAGCCTCAAAAGCACCTTTTTTCACTTTCGGCGCTGTTTGGAGCAAAAAAGACAAACGTCCAGCTTTTGCTGCCACAGCAAAGGTGCCAGCGGGGAAAAGTGATGCTGCTTCTCACTGCCTCCTGGAACCCCTTCAAATGCCCCACACAATTTGGCCCTCTCTGCTTTCCTGCGGACTCTAGCCTCAAAAGCACCTTTTTTCACTTTCGGCTCTTTTTGGAGCAAAAAAGACAAACGTCCAGCTTTTGCTGCCACAGCAAAGGTGCCAGCGGGGAAAAGTGATGCTGTTTCTCACTGCCTCCTGGAACCCCTTCAAATGCCCCACACAATTTGGCCCTCTCTGCTTTCCTGCGCACTCTATCCTCAAAAGCACCTTTTTTCACTTTCGGCGCTGTTTGGAGCAAAAAAGACAAACGTCCAGCTTTTGCTGCCACAGCAAAGGTGCCAGCGGGGAAAAATGATGCTGCTTCTCACTGCCTCCTGGAACCCCTTCAAATGCCCCACACAATTTGGCCCTCTCTGCTTTCCTGCGCACTCTAGCCTCAAAAGCACCTTTTTTCACTTTCGGCGCTGTTTGGAGCAAAAAAGACAAACGTCCAGCTTTTGCTGCCACAGCAAAGGTGCCAGCGGGGAAAAGTGATGCTGCTTCTCACTGCCTCCTGGAACCCCTTCAAATGCCCCACACAATTTGGCCCTCTCTGCTTTCCTGCGGACTCTAGCCTCAAAAGCACCTTTTTTCACTTTCGGCTCTTTTTGGAGCAAAAAAGACAAAAGTCCAGCTTTTGCTGCCACAGCAAAGGTGCCAGCGGGGAAAAGTGATGCTGGTCCTCACTGCCTCCTGGAACCCCTTCAAATGCCCCAGACAATTTGGCCCTCTCTGCTTTCCTGCGCACTCTAGCCTCAAAAGCACCTTTTTTCACTTTCGGCGCTGTTTGGAGCAAAAAAGACAAACGTCCAGCTTTTGCTGCCACAGCAAAGGTGCCAGCGGGGAAAAGTGATGCTGCTTCTCACTGCCTCCTGGAACCCCTTCAAATGCCCCACACAATTTGGCCCTCTCTGCTTTCCTGAAAAGTCTATCCTCAAAAGCACCTGTTTTCACTTTCGGCGCTGTTTGGAGCAAAAAAGACAAACGTCCAGCTTTTGCTGCCACAGCAAAGGTGCCAGCGGGGAAAAGTGATGCTGGTCCTCACTGCCTCCTGGAACCCCTTCAAATGCCCCAGACAATTTGGCCCGCTCTGCTTTCCTGCGCACTCCATCCTCAAAAGCACCTGTTTTCACTTTCGGCGCCCTCCGGAGCAAAAAAGACAAACGTCCAGCTTTTGCTGCCACAGCAAAGGTGCCAGCAGGGAAAAGTGATGCTGCTTCTCACTGCCTCCTGGAACCCCTTCAAATGCCCCACACAATTTGGCCCTCTCTGCTTTCTTGCGGACTCTAGCCTCAAAAGCACCTTTTTTCACTTTCGGCGCTGTTTGGAGCAAAAAAGACAAACGTCCAGCTTTTGCTGCCACAGCAAAGGTGCCAGCGGGGAAAAGTGATGCTGGTCCTCACTGCCTCCTGGAACCCCTTCAAATGCCCCACACAATTTGGCCCTCTCTGCTTTCCTGCGCACTCTATCCTCAAAAGCACCTTTTTTCACTTTCGCCGCTGTTTGGAGCAAAAAAGACAAACGTCCAGCTTTTGCTGCCACAGCAAAGGTGCCAGCGGGGAAAAATGATGCTGCTTCTCACTGCCTCCTGGAACCCCTTCAAATGCCCCACACAATTTGGCCCTCTCTGCTTTCCTGCGCACTCTAGCCTCAAAAGCACCTTTTTTCACTTTCGGCGCTGTTTGGAGCAAAAAAGACAAACGTCCAGCTTTTGCTGCCACAGCAAAGGTGCCAGCGGGGAAAAGTGATGCTGCTTCTCACTGCCTCCTGGAACCCCTTCAAATGCCCCACACAATTTGGCCCTCTCTGCTTTCCTGCGGACTCTAGCCTCAAAAGCACCTTTTTTCACTTTCGGCTCTTTTTGGAGCAAAAAAGACAAACGTCCAGCTTTTGCTGCCACAGCAAAGGTGCCAGCGGGGAAAAGTGATGCTGTTTCTCACTGCCTCCTGGAACCCCTTCAAATGCCCCAGACAATTTGGCCCTCTCTGCTTTCCTGCGCACTCTAGCCTCAAAAGCACCTTTTTTCACTTTCGGCGCTGTTTGGAGCAAAAAAGACAAACGTCCAGCTTTTGCTGCCACAGCAAAGGTGCCAGCGGGGAAAAGTGATGCTGCTTCTCACTGCCTCCTGGAACCCCTTCAAATGCCCCACACAATTTGGCCCTCTCTGCTTTCCTGAAAAGTCTATCCTCAAAAGCACCTGTTTTCACTTTCGGCGCTGTTTGGAGCAAAAAAGACAAACGTCCAGCTTTTGCTTCCACAGCAAAGGTGCCAGCGGGGAAAAGTGATGCTGCTTCTCACTGCCTCCTGGAACCCCTTCAAATGCCCCACACAATTTGGCCCTCTCTGCTTTCCTGAAAAGTCTATCCTCAAAAGCACCTTTTTTCACTTTCGGCGCTGTTTGGAGCAAAAAAGACAAACGTCCAGCTTTTGCTGCCACAGCAAAGGTGCCAGCGGGGAAAAGTGATGCTGCTTCTCACTGCCTCCTGGAACCCCTTCAAATGCCCCAGACAATTTGGCCCTCTCTGCTTTCCTGCGCACTCTATCCTCAAAAGCACCTTTTTTCACTTTCGCCGCTGTTTGGAGCAAAAAAGACAAACGTCCAGCTTTTGCTGCCACAGCAAAGGTGCCAGCGGGGTAAAGTGATGCTGCTTCTCACTGCCTCCTGGAACCCCATCAAATGCCCCACACAATTTGGCCCTCTCTGCTTTCCTGCGGACTCTAGCCTCAAAAGAACCTTTTTTCACTTTCGGCGCTGTTTGGAGCAAAAAAGACAAACGTTCAGCTTTTGCTGCCACAGCAAAGGTGCCAGCGGGGAAAAGTGATGCTGGTCCTCACTGCCTCCTGGAACCCCTTCAAATGCCCCACACAATTTGGCCCGCTCTGCTTTCCTGCGCACTCCATCCTCAAAAGCACCTGTTTTCACTTTCGGCGCCCTCCGGAGCAAAAAAGACAAACGTCCAGCTTTTGCTGCCACAGCAAAGGTGCCAGCGGGGAAAAATGATGCTGCTTCTCACTGCCTCCTGGAACCCCTTCAAATGCCCCACACAATTTGGCCCTCTCTGCTTTCCTGCGCACTCTATCCTCAAAAGCAACTTTTTTCACTTTCGGCGCTGTTTGGAGCAAAAAAGACAAACGTCCAGCTTTTGCTGCCACAGCAAAGGTGCCAGCGGGGAAAAGTGATGCTGCTTCTCACTGCCTCCTGGAACCCCTTCAAATGCCCCACACAATTTGGCCCTCTCTGCTTTCCTGCGCACTCTAGCCTCAAAAGCACCTTTTTTCACTTTCGGCGCTGTTTGGAGCAAAAAAGACAAACGTCCAGCTTTTGCTGCCACAGCAAAGGTGCCAGCGGGGAAAAGTGATGCTGCTTCTCACTGCCTCCTGGAACCCCTTCAAATGCCCCAGACAATTTGGCCCTCTCTGCTTTCCTGCGGACTCTAGCCTCAAAAGCACCTTTTTTCACTTTCGGCGCTGTTTGGAGCAAAAAAGACAAACGTCCAGCTTTTGCTGCCACAGCAAAGGTGCCAGCGGGGAAAAGTGATGCTGCTTCTCACTGCCTCCTGGAACCCCTTCAAATGCCCCAGACAATTTGGCCCTCTCTGCTTTCCTGCGCACGCTATCCTCAAAAGCACCTTTTTTCACTTTCGGCGCTGTTTGGAGCAAAAAAGACAAACGTCCAGCTTTTACTGCCACAGCAAAGGTGCCAGCGGGGAAAAGTGATGCTGCTTCTCACTGCCTCCTGGAACCCCTTCAAATGCCCCACACAATTTGGCCCTCTCTGCTTTCCTGCGCACTCTATCCTCAAAAGCACCTTTTTTCACTTTCGGCGCTGTTTGGAGCAAAAAAGACAAACGTCCAGCTTTTGCTGCCACAGCAAAGGTGCCAGCGGGGAAAAGTGATGTTGCTTCGCACTGCCTCCTGGAACCCCTTCAAATGCCCCACACAATTTGGCCCTCTCTGCTTTCCTGCGCACGCTATCCTCAAAAGCACCTTTTTTCACTTTCGGCGCTGTTTGGAGCAAAAAAGACAAAAGTCCAGCTTTTGCTGCCACAGCAAAGGTGCCAGCGGGGAAAAGTGATGCTGCTTCGCACTGCCTCCTGGAACCCCTTCAAATGCCCCACACAATTTGGCCCTCTCTGCTTTCCTGAAAAGTCTATCCTCAAAAGCACCTGTTTTCACTTTCGGCGCTGTTTGGAGCAAAAAAGACAAACGTCCAGCTTTTGCTGCCACAGCAAAGGTGCCAGCGGGGAAAAGTGATGCTGCTTCTCACTGCCTCCTGGAACCCCTTCAAATGCCCCAGACAATTTGGCCCTCTCTGCTTTCCTGCGCACTCTAGCCTCAAAAGCACCTTTTTTCACTTTCGGCGCTGTTTGGAGCAAAAAAGACAAACGTCCAGCTTTTGCTGCCACAGCAAAGGTGCCAGCGGGGAAAAGTGATGCTGCTTCTCACTGCCTCCTGGAAATCCTTCAAATGCCCCACACAATTTGGCCCTCTCTGCTTTCCTGCGCACTCTATCCTCAAAAGCACCTTTTTTCACTTTCGGCGCCCTCCGGAGCAAAAAAGACAAACGTCCAGCTTTTGCTGCCACAGCAAAGGTGCCAGCGGGGAAAAGTGATGCTGCTTCTCACTGCCTCCTGGAACCCCTTCAAATGCCCCACAAAATTTGGCCCTCTCTGCTTTCCTGCGGACTCTAGTCTCAAAAGCACCTTTTTTCACTTTCGGCGCTGTTTGGAGCAAAAAAGACAAACGTCCAGCTTTTGCTGCCACAGCAAAGGTGCCAGCGGGGAAAAGTGATGCTGCTTCTCACTGCCTCCTGGAACCCCTTCAAATGCCCCAGACAATTTGGCCCTCTCTGCTTTCCTGCGCACTCCATCCTCAAAAGCACCTGTTTTCACTTTCGGCGCCCTCGGAGCAAAAAAGACAAACGTCCAGCTTTTGCTGCCACAGCAAAGGTGCCAGCGGGCAAAAGTGATGCTGGTCCTCACTGCCTCCTGGAACCCCTTCAAATGCCCCACACAATTTGGCCCTCTCTGCTTTCCTGCGCACTCCATCCTCAAAAGCACCTTTTTTCACTTTCGGCGCTGTTTGGAGCAAAAAAGACAAACGTCCAGCTTTTGCTGCCACAGCAAAGGTGCCAGCGGGGAAAAGTGATGCTGCTTCTCACTGCCTCCTGGAACCCCTTCAAATGTCCCACACAATTTGGCCCTCTCTGCTTTCCTGAAAAGTCTATCCTCAAAAGCACCTTTTTTCACTTTCGGTGCTGTTTGGAGCAAAAAAGACAAACGTCCAGCTTTTGCTGCCACAGCAAAGGTGCCAGCGGGGAAAAGTGATGCTGCTTCTCACTGCCTCCTGGAACCCCTTCAAATGCCCCACACAATTTGGCCCTCTCTGCTTTCCTGCGCACTCTAGCCTCAAAAGCACCTTTTTTCACTTTCGGCGCTGTTTGGAGCAAAAAAGACAAACGTCCAGCTTTTGCTGCCACAGCAAAGGTGCCAGCGGGGAAAAGTGATGCTGCTTCTCACTGCCTCCTGGAACCCCTTCAAATGCCCCACACAATTTGGCCCTCTCTGCTTTCCTGAAAAGTCTATCCTCAAAAGCACCTTTTTTCACTTTCGGCGCTGTTTGGAGCAAAAAAGACAAACGTCCAGCTTTTGCTGCCACAGCAAAGGTGCCAGCGGGGAAAAGTGATGCTGCTTCTCACTGCCTCCTGGAACCCCTTCAAATGCCCCACACAATTTGGCCCTCTTTGCTTTCCTGAAAAGTCTATCCTCAAAAGCACCTTTTTTCACTTTCGGCGCTGTTTGGAGCAAAAAAGACAAACGTCCAGCTTTTGCTGCCACAGCAAAGGTGCCAGCGGGGAAAAGTGATGCTGGTCCTCACTGCCTCCTGGAACCCCTTCAAATGCCCCAGACAATTTGGCCCTCTCTGCTTTCCTGCGCACTCCATCCTCAAAAGCACCTGTTTTCACTTTCGGCGCCCTCCGGAGCAAAAAAGACAAACGTCCAGCTTTTGCTGCCACAGCAAAGGTGCCAGCGGGGAAAAGTGATGCTGCTTCTCACTGCCTCCTGGAACCCCTTCAAATGCCCCACACAATTTGGCCCTCTCTGCTTTCTTGCGGACTCTAGCCTCAAAAGCACCTTTTTTCACTTTCGGCGCTGTTTGGAGCAAAAAAGACAAACGTCCAGCTTTTGCTGCCACAGCAAAGGTGCCAGCGGGGAAAAGTGATGCTGGTCCTCACTGCCTCCTGGAACCCCTTCAAATGCCCCACACAATTTGGCCCTCTCTGCTTTCCTGCGCACTCTATCCTCAAAAGCACCTTTTTTCACTTTCGGCGCTGTTTGGAGCAAAAAAGACAAACGTCCAGCTTTTGCTGCCACAGCAAAGGTGCCAGCGGGGAAAAATGATGCTGCTTCTCACTGCCTCCTGGAACCCCTTCAAATGCCCCACACAATTTGGCCCTCTCTGCTTTCCTGCGCACTCTAGCCTCAAAAGCACCTTTTTTCACTTTCGGCGCTGTTTGGAGCAAAAAAGACAAACGTCCAGCTTTTGCTGCCACAGCAAAGGTGCCAGCGGGGAAAAGTGATGCTGCTTCTCACTGCCTCCTGGAACCCCTTCAAATGCCCCAGACAATTTGGCCCTCTCTGCTTTCCTGCGGACTCTAGCCTCAAAAGCACCTTTTTTCACTTTCGGCGCTGTTTGGAGCAAAAAAGACAAACGTCCAGCTTTTGCTGCCACAGCAAAGGTGCCAGCGGGGAAAAGTGATGCTGCTTCTCACTGCCTCCTGGAACCCCTTCAAATGCCCCAGACAATTTGGCCCTCTCTGCTTTCCTGCGCACGCTATCCTCAAAAGCACCTTTTTTCACTTTCGGCGCTGTTTGGAGCAAAAAAGACAAACGTCCAGCTTTTACTGCCACAGCAAAGGTGCCAGCGGGGAAAAGTGATGCTGCTTCTCACTGCCTCCTGGAACCCCTTCAAATGCCCCACACAATTTGGCCCTCTCTGCTTTCCTGCGCACTCTATCCTCAAAAGCACCTGTTTTCACTTTCGGCGCTGTTTGGAGCAAAAAAGACAAACGTCCAGCTTTTGCTGCCACAGCAAAGGTGCCAGCGGGGAAAAGTGATGTTGCTTCGCACTGCCTCCTGGAACCCCTTCAAATGCCCCACACAATTTGGCCCTCTCTGCTTTCCTGCGCACGCTATCCTCAAAAGCACCTTTTTTCACTTTCGGCGCTGTTTGGAGCAAAAAAGACAAAAGTCCAGCTTTTGCTGCCACAGCAAAGGTGCCAGCGGGGAAAAGTGATGCTGCTTCGCACTGCCTCCTGGAACCCCTTCAAATGCCCCACACAATTTGGCCCTCTCTGCTTTCCTGAAAAGTCTATCCTCAAAAGCACCTGTTTTCACTTTCGGCGCTGTTTGGAGCAAAAAAGACAAACGTCCAGCTTTTGCTGCCACAGCAAAGGTGCCAGCGGGGAAAAGTGATGCTGCTTCTCACTGCCTCCTGGAACCCCTTCAAATGCCCCAGACAATTTGGCCCTCTCTGCTTTCCTGCGCACTCTAGCCTCAAAAGCACCTTTTTTCACTTTCGGCGCTGTTTGGAGCAAAAAAGACAAACGTCCAGCTTTTGCTGCCACAGCAAAGGTGCCAGCGGGGAAAAGTGATGCTGCTTCTCACTGCCTCCTGGAAATCCTTCAAATGCCCCACACAATTTGGCCCTCTCTGCTTTCCTGCGCACTCTATCCTCAAAAGCACCTTTTTTCACTTTCGGCGCCCTCCGGAGCAAAAAAGACAAACGTCCAGCTTTTGCTGCCACAGCAAAGGTGCCAGCGGGGAAAAGTGATGCTGCTTCTCACTGCCTCCTGGAACCCCTTCAAATGCCCCACAAAATTTGGCCCTCTCTGCTTTCCTGCGGACTCTAGTCTCAAAAGCACCTTTTTTCACTTTCGGCGCTGTTTGGAGCAAAAAAGACAAACGTCCAGCTTTTGCTGCCACAGCAAAGGTGCCAGCGGGGAAAAGTGATGCTGCTTCTCACTGCCTCCTGGAACCCCTTCAAATGCCCCAGACAATTTGGCCCTCTCTGCTTTCCTGCGCACTCCATCCTCAAAAGCACCTTTTTTCACTTTCGGCGCTGTTTGGAGCAAAAAAGACAAACGTCCAGCTTTTGCTGCCACAGCAAAGGTGCCAGCGGGGAAAAGTGATGCTGCTTCTCACTGCCTCCTGGAACCCCTTCAAATGTCCCACACAATTTGGCCCTCTCTGCTTTCCTGAAAAGTCTATCCTCAAAAGCACCTTTTTTCACTTTCGGTGCTGTTTGGAGCAAAAAAGACAAACGTCCAGCTTTTGCTGCCACAGCAAAGGTGCCAGCGGGGAAAAGTGATGCTGCTTCTCACTGCCTCCTGGAACCCCTTCAAATGCCCCACACAATTTGGCCCTCTCTGCTTTCCTGCGCACTCTAGCCTCAAAAGCACCTTTTTTCACTTTCGGCGCTGTTTGGAGCAAAAAAGACAAACGTCCATCTTTTGCTGCCACAGCAAAGGTGCCAGCGGGGAAAAGTGATGCTGCTTCTCACTGCCTCCTGGAACCCCTTCAAATGCCCCACACAATTTGGCCCTCTCTGCTTTCCTGAAAAGTCTATCCTCAAAAGCACCTTTTTTCACTTTCGGCGCTGTTTGGAGCAAAAAAGACAAACGTCCAGCTTTTGCTGCCACAGCAAAGGTGCCAGCGGGGAAAAGTGATGCTGCTTCTCACTGCCTCCTGGAACCCCTTCAAATGCCCCACACAATTTGGCCCTCTCTGCTTTCCTGAAAAGTCTATCCTCAAAAGCACCTTTTTTCACTTTCGGCGCTGTTTGGAGCAAAAAAGACAAACGTCCAGCTTTTGCTGCCACAGCAAAGGTGCCAGCGGGGAAAAGTGATGCTGGTCCTCACTGCCTCCTGGAACCCCTTCAAATGCCCCAGACAATTTGGCCCTCTCTGCTTTCCTGCGCACTCCATCCTCAAAAGCACCTGTTTTCACTTTCGGCGCCCTCCGGAGCAAAAAAGACAAACGTCCAGCTTTTGCTGCCACAGCAAAGGTGCCAGCGGGGAAAAGTGATGCTGCTTCTCACTGCCTCCTGGAACCCCTTCAAATGCCCCACACAATTTGGCCCTCTCTGCTTTCTTGCGGACTCTAGCCTCAAAAGCACCTTTTTTCACTTTCGGCGCTGTTTGGAGCAAAAAAGACAAACGTCCAGCTTTTGCTGCCACAGCAAAGGTGCCAGCGGGGAAAAGTGATGCTGGTCCTCACTGCCTCCTGGAACCCCTTCAAATGCCCCACACAATTTGGCCCTCTCTGCTTTCCTGCGCACTCTATCCTCAAAAGCACCTTTTTTCACTTTCGGCGCTGTTTGGAGCAAAAAAGACAAACGTCCAGCTTTTGCTTCCACAGCAAAGGTGCCAGCGGGGAAAAATGATGCTGCTTCTCACTGCCTCCTGGAACCCCTTCAAATGCCCCAGACAATTTGGCCCTCTCTGCTTTCCTGCGCACTCTAGCCTCAAAAGCACCTTTTTTCACTTTCGGCGCTGTTTGGAGCAAAAAAGACAAACGTCCAGCTTTTGCTGCCACAGCAAAGGTGCCAGCGGGGAAAAGTGATGCTGCTTCTCACTGCCTCCTGGAACCCCTTCAAATGCCCCACACAATTTGGCCCTCTCTGCTTTCCTGAAAAGTCTATAATCAAAAGCACCTTTTTCACTTTCGGCGCTGTTTGGAGCAAAAAAGACAAACGTCCAGCTTTTGCTGCCACAGCAAAGGTGCCAGCGGGGAAAAGTGATGCTGCTTCTCACTGCCTCCTGGAACCCCTTCAAATGCCCCAGACAATTTGGCCCTCTCTGCTTTCCTGCGCACTCTATCCTCAAAAGCACCTTTTTTCACTTTCGCCGCTGTTTGGAGCAAAAAAGACAAACGTCCAGCTTTTGCTGCCACAGCAAAGGTGCCAGCGGGGTAAAGTGATGCTGCTTCTCACTGCCTCCTGGAACCCCATCAAATGCCCCACACAATTTGGCCCTCTCTGCTTTCCTGCGGACTCTAGCCTCAAAAGAACCTTTTTTCACTTTCGGCGCTGTTTGGAGCAAAAAAGACATACGTTCAGCTTTTGCTGCCACAGCAAAGGTGCCAGCGGGGAAAAGTGATGCTGGTCCTCACTGCCTCCTGGAACCCCTTCAAATGCCCCACACAATTTGGCCCGCTCTGCTTTCCTGCGCACTCCATCCTCAAAAGCACCTGTTTTCACTTTCGGCGCCCTCCGGAGCAAAAAAGACAAACGTCCAGCTTTTGCTGCCACAGCAAAGGTTCCAGCGGGGAAAAATGATGCTGCTTCTCACTGCCTCCTGGAACCCCTTCAAATGCCCCACACAATTTGGCCCTCTCTGCTTTCCTGCGCACTCTATCCTCAAAAGCACCTTTTTTCACTTTCGGCGCTGTTTGGAGCAAAAAAGACAAACGTCCAGCTTTTGCTGCCACAGCAAAGGTGCCAGCGGGGAAAAGTGATGCTGCTTCTCACTGCCTCCTGGAACCCCTTCAAATGCCCCACACAATTTGGCCCTCTCTGCTTTCCTGCGCACTCTAGCCTCAAAAGCACCTTTTTTCACTTTCGGCGCTGTTTGGAGCAAAAAAGACAAACGTCCAGCTTTTGCTGCCACAGCAAAGGTGCCAGCGGGGAAAAGTGATGCTGCTTCTCACTGCCTCCTGGAACCCCTTCAAATGCCCCAGACAATTTGGCCCTCTCTGCTTTCCTGCGGACTCTAGCCTCAAAAGCACCTTTTTTCACTTTCGGCGCTGTTTGGAGCAAAAAAGACAAACGTCCAGCTTTTGCTGCCACAGCAAAGGTGCCAGCGGGGAAAAGTGATGCTGGTCCTCACTGCCTCCTGGAACCCCTTCAAATGCCCCACACAATTTGGCCCTCTCTGCTTTCCTGCGCACTCTATCCTCAAAAGCACCTTTTTTCACTTTCGGCGCCCTCCGGAGCAAAAAAGACAAACGTCCAGCTTTTGCTGCCACAGCAAAGGTGCCAGCGGGGAAAAGTGATGCTGCTTCTCACTGCCTCCTGGAACCCCTTCAAATGCCCCAGACAATTTGGCCCTCTCTGCTTTCCTGAAAAGTCTATCCTCAAAAGCACCTTTTTTCACTTTCGCCGCTGTTTGGAGCCAAAAAGACAAACGTCCAGCTTTTGCTGCCACAGCAAAGGTGCCAGCGGGGAAAAGTGATGCTGCTTCTCACTGCCTCCTGGAACCCCTTCAAATGCCCCACACAATTTGGCCCTCTCTGCTTTCCTGCGCACTCTATCCTCAAAAGCACCTTTTTTCACTTTCGGCGCCCTCCGGAGCAAAAAAGACAAACGTCCAGCTTTTGCTGCCACAGCAAAGGTGCCAGCGGGGAAAAGTGATGCTGCTTCTCACTGCCTCCTGGAACCCCTTCAAATGCCCCACACAATTTGGCCCTCTCTGCTTTCCTGAAAAGTCTATCCTCAAAAGCACCTTTTTTCACTTTCGGCGCTGTTTGGAGCAAAAAAGACAAACGTCCAGCTTTTGCTGCCACAGCAAAGGTGCCAGCGGGGAAAAGTGATGCTGCTTCTCACTGCCTCCTGGAACCCCTTCAAATGCCCCACACAATTTGGCCCTCTCTGCTTTCCTGCGGACTCTAGTCTCAAAAGCACCTTTTTTCACTTTCGGCGCTGTTTGGAGCAAAAAAGACAAACGTCCAGCTTTTGCTGCCACAGCAAAGGTGCCAGCGGGGAAAAGTGATGCTGGTCCTCACTGCCTCCTGGAACCCCTTCAAATGCCCCAGACAATTTGGCCCTCTCTGCTTTCCTGCGCACTCCATCCTCAAAAGCACCTGTTTTCACTTTCGGCGCCCTCCGGAGCAAAAAAGACAAACGTCCAGCTTTTGCTGCCACAGCAAAGGTGCCAGCGGGGAAAAGTGATGCTGCTTCTCACTGCCTCCTGGAACCCCTTCAAATGCCCCACACAATTTGGCCCTCTCTGCTTTCCTGAAAAGTCTATCCTCAAAAGCACCTTTTTTCACTTTCGGCGCTGTTTGGAGCAAAAAAGACAAACGTCCAGCTTTTGCTGCCACAGCAAAGGTGCCAGCGGGGAAAAGTGATGCTGCTTCTCACTGCCTCCTGGAACCCCTTCAAATGCCCCAGACAATTTGGCCCTCTCTGCTTTCCTGCGCACTCTAGCCTCAAAAGCACCTTTTTTCACTTTCGGCGCTGTTTGGAGCAAAAAAGACAAACGTCCAGCTTTTGCTGCCACAGCAAAGGTGCCAGCGGGGAAAAGTGATGCTGCTTCTCACTGCCTCCTGGAACCCCTTCAAATGCCCCACACAATTTGGCCCTCTCTGCTTTCCTGAAAAGTCTATCCTCAAAAGCACCTTTTTTCACTTTCGGCGCTGTTTGGAGCAAAAAAGACAAACGTCCAGCTTTTGCTGCCACAGCAAAGGTGCCAGCGGGGAAAAGTGATGCTGCTTCTCACTGCCTCCTGGAACCCCTTCAAATGCCCCACACAATTTGGCCCTCTCTGCTTTCCTGCGGACTCTAGTCTCAAAAGCACCTGTTTTCACTTTCGGCGCTGTTTGGAGCAAAAAAGACAAACGTCCAGCTTTTGCTGCCACAGCAAAGGTGCCAGCGGGGAAAAGTGATGCTGGTCCTCACTGCCTCCTGGAACCCCTTCAAATGCCCCAGACAATTTGGCCCTCTCTGCTTTCCTGCGCACTCCATCCTCAAAAGCACCTGTTTTCACTTTCGGCGCTGTTTGGAGCAAAAAAGACAAACGTCCAGCTTTTGCTGCCACAGCAAAGGTGCCAGCGGGGAAAAGTGATGCTGCTTCTCACTGCCTCCTGGAACCCCTTCAAATGCCCCAGACAATTTGGCCCTCTCTGCTTTCCTGCGCACTCTATCCTCAAAAGCACCTGTTTTCACTTTCGGCGCTGTTTGGAGCAAAAAAGACAAACGTCCAGCTTTTGCTGCCACAGCAAAGGTGCCAGCGGGGAAAAGTGATGCTGCTTCTCACTGCCTCCTGGAACCCCTTCAAATGCCCCACACAATTTGGCCCTCTCTGCTTTCTTGCGGACTCTAGCCTCAAAAGCACCTTTTTTCACTTTCGGCGCTGTTTGGAGCAAAAAAGACAAACGTCCAGCTTTTGCTGCCACAGCAAAGGTGCCAGCGGGGAAAAGTGATGCTGGTCCTCACTGCCTCCTGGAACCCCTTCAAATGCCCCACACAATTTGGCCCTCTCTGCTTTCCTGCGCACTCTAGCCTCAAAAGCACCTTTTTTCACTTTCGGCGCTGTTTGGAGCAAAAAAGACAAACGTCCAGCTTTTGCTGCCACAGCAAAGGTGCCAGCGGGGAAAAATGATGCTGCTTCTCACTGCCTCCTGGAACCCCTTCAAATGCCCCACACAATTTGGCCCTCTCTGCTTTCCTGCGCACTCTATCCTCAAAAGCACCTTTTTTCACTTTCGGCGCTGTTTGGAGCAAAAAAGACAAACGTCCAGCTTTTGCTGCCACAGCAAAGGTGCCAGCGGATAAAAGTGATGCTGCTTCTCACTGCCTCCTGGAACCCCTTCAAATGCCCCACACAATTTGGCCCTCTCTGCTTTCCTGCGGACTCTAGCCTCAAAAGCACCTGTTTTCACTTTCGGCTCTTTTTGGAGCAAAAAAGACAAACGTCCAGCTTTTGCTGCCACAGCAAAGGTGCCAGCGGGGAAAAGTGATGCTGTTTCTCACTGCCTCCTGGAACCCCTTCAAATGCCCCAGACAATTTGGCCCTCTCTGCTTTCCTGCGCACTCTAGCCTCAAAAGCACCTTTTTTCACTTTCGGCGCTGTTTGGAGCAAAAAAGACAAACGTCCAGCTTTTGCTGCCACAGCAAAGGTGCCAGCGGGGAAAAGTGATGCTGCTTCTCACTGCCTCCTGGAACCCCTTCAAATGCCCCACACAATTTGGCCCTCTCTGCTTTCCTGAAAAGTCTATCCTCAAAAGCACCTGTTTTCACTTTCGGCGCTGTTTGGAGCAAAAAAGACAAACGTCCAGCTTTTGCTTCCACAGCAAAGGTGCCAGCGGGGAAAAGTGATGCTGCTTCTCACTGCCTCCTGGAACCCCTTCAAATGCCCCACACAATTTGGCCCTCTCTGCTTTCCTGAAAAGTCTATAATCAAAAGCACCTTTTTTCACTTTCGGCGCTGTTTGGAGCAAAAAAGACAAACGTCCAGCTTTTGCTGCCACAGCAAAGGTGCCAGCGGGGAAAAGTGATGCTGCTTCTCACTGCCTCCTGGAACCCCTTCAAATGCCCCAGACAATTTGGCCCTCTCTGCTTTCCTGCGCACTCTATCCTCAAAAGCACCTTTTTTCACTTTCGCCGCTGTTTGGAGCAAAAAAGACAAACGTCCAGCTTTTGCTGCCACAGCAAAGGTGCCAGCGGGGTAAAGTGATGCTGCTTCTCACTGCCTCCTGGAACCCCATCAAATGCCCCACACAATTTGGCCCTCTGTGCTTTCCTGCGGACTCTATCCTCAAAAGCACCTTTTTTCACTTTCGGCGCTGTTTGGAGCAAAAAAGACAAACGTTCAGCTTTTGCTGCCACAGCAAAGGTGCCAGCGGCGAAAAGTGATGCTGGTCCTCACTGCCTCCTGGAACCCCTTCAAATGCCCCACACAATTTGGCCCGCTCTGCTTTCCTGCGCACTCCATCCTCAAAAGCACCTGTTTTCACTTTCGGCGCCCTCCGGAGCAAAAAAGACAAACGTCCAGCTTTTGCTGCCACAGCAAAGGTGCCAGCGGGGAAAAATGATGCTGCTTCTCACTGCCTCCTGGAACCCCTTCAAATGCCCCACACAATTTGGCCCTCTCTGCTTTCCTGCGCACTCTATCCTCAAAAGCACCTTTTTTCACTTTCGGCGCTGTTTGGAGCAAAAAAGACAAACGTCCAGCTTTTGCTGCCACAGCAAAGGTGCCAGCGGGGAAAAGTGATGCTGGTCCTCACTGCCTCCTGGAACCCCTTCAAATGCCCCAGACAATTTGGCCCTCTCTGCTTTCCTGAAAAGTCTATCCTCAAAAGCACCTTTTTTCACTTTCGGCGCTGTTTGGAGCAAAAAAGACAAACGTCCAGCTTTTGCTGCCACAGCAAAGGTGCCAGCGGGGAAAAGTGATGCTGCTTCTCACTGCCTCCTGGAACCCCTTCAAATGCCCCACACAATTTGGCCCTCTCTGCTTTCCTGAAAAGTCTATCCTCAAAAGCACCTTTTTTCACTTTCGGCGCTGTTTGGAGCAAAAAAGACAAACGTCCAGCTTTTGCTGCCACAGCAAAGGTGCCAGCGGGGAAAAGTGATGCTGCTTCTCACTGCCTCCTGGAACCCCTTCAAATGCCCCACACAATTTGGCCCTCTCTGCTTTCCTGCGCACTCTAGCCTCAAAAGCACCTTTTTTCACTTTCGGCGCTGTTTGGAGCAAAAAAGACAAACGTCCAGCTTTTGCTGCCACAGCAAAGGTGCCAGCGGGGAAAAGTGATGCTGCTTCTCACTGCCTCCTGGAACCCCTTCAAATGCCCCACACAATTTGGCCCTCTCTGCTTTCCTGCGGACTCTAGCCTCAAAAGCACCTGTTTTCACTTTCGGCTCTTTTTGGAGCAAAAAAGACAAACGTCCAGCTTTTGCTGCCACAGCAAAGGTGCCAGCGGGGAAAAGTGATGCTGTTTCTCACTGCCTCCTGGAACCCCTTCAAATGCCCCACAAAATTTGGCCCTCTCTGCTTTCCTGCGCACTCTAGCCTCAAAAGCACCTTTTTTCACTTTCGGCGCTGTTTGGAGCAAAAAAGACAAACGTCCAGCTTTTGCTGCCACAGCAAAGGTGCCAGCGGGGAAAAGTGATGCTGCTTCTCACTGCCTCCTGGAACCCCTTCAAATGCCCCACACAATTTGGCCCTCTCTGCTTTCCTGAAAAGTCTATCCTCAAAAGCACCTGTTTTCACTTTCGGCGCTGTTTGGAGCAAAAAAGACAAACGTCCAGCTTTTGCTTCCACAGCAAAGGTGCCAGCGGGGAAAAGTGATGCTGCTTCTCACTGCCTCCTGGAACCCCTTCAAATGCCCCACACAATTTGGCCCTCTCTGCTTTCCTGAAAAGTCTATAATCAAAAGCACCTTTTTTCACTTTCGGCGCTGTTTGGAGCAAAAAAGACAAACATCCAGCTTTTGCTGCCACAGCAAAGGTGCCAGCGGGGAAAAGTGATGCTGCTTCTCACTGCCTCCTGGAACCCCTTCAAATGCCCCAGACAATTTGGCCCTCTCTGCTTTCCTGCGCACTCTATCCTCAAAAGCACCTTTTTTCACTTTCGCCGCTGTTTGGAGCAAAAAAGACAAACGTCCAGCTTTTGCTGCCACAGCAAAGGTGCCAGCGGGGTAAAGTGATGCTGCTTCTCACTGCCTCCTGGAACCCCATCAAATGCCCCACACAATTTGGCCCTCTGTGCTTTCCTGCGGACTCTAGCCTCAAAAGCACCTTTTTTCACTTTCGGCGCTGTTTGGAGCAAAAAAGACAAACGTTCAGCTTTTGCTGCCACAGCAAAGGTGCCAGCGGCGAAAAGTGATGCTGGTCCTCACTGCCTCCTGGAACCCCTTCAAATGCCCCACACAATTTGGCCCGCTCTGCTTTCCTGCGCACTCCATCCTCAAAAGCACCTGTTTTCACTTTCGGCGCCCTCCGGAGCAAAAAAGACAAACGTCCAGCTTTTGCTGCCACAGCAAAGGTGCCAGCGGGGAAAAATGATGCTGCTTCTCACTGCCTCCTGGAACCCCTTCAAATGCCCCACACAATTTGGCCCTCTCTGCTTTCCTGCGCACTCTATCCTCAAAAGCACCTTTTTTCACTTTCGGCGCTGTTTGGAGCAAAAAAGACAAACGTCCAGCTTTTGCTGCCACAGCAAAGGTGCCAGCGGGGAAAAGTGATGCTGCTTCTCACTGCCTCCTGGAACCCCTTCAAATGCCCCACACAATTTGCCCCTCTCTGCTTTCCTGCGCACTCTAGCCTCAAAAGCACCTTTTTTCACTTTCGGCGCTGTTTGGAGCAAAAAAGACAAACGTCCAGCTTTTGCTGCCACAGCAAAGGTGCCAGCGGGGAAAAGTGATGCTGGTCCTCACTGCCTCCTGGAACCCCTTCAAATGCCCCAGACAATTTGGCCCTCTCTGCTTTCCTGAAAAGTCTATCCTCAAAAGCACCTTTTTTCACTTTCGGCGCTGTTTGGAGCAAAAAAGACAAACGTCCAGCTTTTGCTGCCACAGCAAAGGTGCCAGCGGGGAAAAGTGATGCTGCTTCTCACTGCCTCCTGGAACCCCTTCAAATGCCCCACACAATTTGGCCCTCTCTGCTTTCCTGAAAAGTCTATCCTCAAAAGCACCTTTTTTCACTTTCGGCGCTGTTTGGAGCAAAAAAGACAAACGTCCAGCTTTTGCTGCCACAGCAAAGGTGCCAGCGGGGAAAAGTGATGCTGCTTCTCACTGCCTCCTGGAACCCCTTCAAATGCCCCACACAATTTGGCCCTCTCTGCTTTCCTGCGCACTCTAGCCTCAAAAGCACCTTTTTTCACTTTCGGCGCTGTTTGGAGCAAAAAAGACAAACGTCCAGCTTTTGCTGCCACAGCAAAGGTGCCAGCGGGGAAAAGTGATGCTGCTTCTCACTGCCTCCTGGAACCCCTTCAAATGCCCCAGACAATTTGGCCCTCTCTGCTTTCCTGCGGACTCTAGCCTCAAAAGCACCTTTTTTCACTTTCGGCGCTGTTTGGAGCAAAAAAGACAAACGTCCAGCTTTTGCTGCCACAGCAAAGGTGCCAGCGGGGAAAAGTGATGCTGCTTCTCACTGCCTCCTGGAACCCCTTCAAATGCCCCACACAATTTGGCCCTCTCTGCTTTCCTGCGCACTCTATCCTCAAAAGCACCTTTTTTCGCTTTCGGCGCTGTTTGGAGCAAAAAAGACAAACGTCCAGCTTTTGCTGCCACAGCAAAGGTGCCAGCGGGGAAAAGTGATGCTGCTTCTCACGCCTCCTGGAACCCCTTCAAATGCCCCACACAATTTGGCCCTCTCTGCTTTCCTGCGCACTCTATCCTCAAAAGCACCTTTTTTCACTTTCGGCGCTGTTTGGAGCAAAAAAGACAAACGTCCAGCTTTTGCTGCCACAGCAAAGGTGCCAGCGGGGAAAAGTGATGCTGCTTCTCACTGCCTCCTGGAACCCCTTCAAATGCCCCACACAATTTGGCCCTCTCTGCTTTCCTGCGCACTCTATCCTCAAAAGCACCTTTTTTCACTTTCGGCGCTGTTTGGAGCAAAAAAGACAAACGTCCAGCTTTTGCTGCCACAGCAAAGGTGCCAGCGGGGAAAAGTGATGCTGCTTCTCACTGCCTCCTGGAACCCCTTCAAATGCCCCACACAATTTGGCCCTCTCTGCTTTCCTGCGGACTCTAGTCTCAAAAGCACCTTTTTTCACTTTCGGCGCTGTTTGGAGCAAAAAAGACAAACGTCCAGCTTTTGCTGCCACAGCAAAGGTGCCAGCGGGGAAAAGTGATGCTGGTCCTCACTGCCTCCTGGAACCCCTTCAAATGCCCCAGACAATTTGGCCCTCTCTGCTTTCCTGCGCACTCCATCCTCAAAAGCACCTGTTTTCACTTTCGGCGCCCTCCGGAGCAAAAAAGACAAACGTCCAGCTTTTGCTGCCACAGCAAAGGTGCCAGCGGGGAAAAGTGATGCTGCTTCTCACTGCCTCCTGGAACCCCTTCAAATGCCCCACACAATTTGGCCCTCTCTGCTTTCCTGAAAAGTCTATCCTCAAAAGCACCTTTTTTCACTTTCGGCGCTGTTTGGAGCAAAAAAGACAAAAGTCCAGCTTTTACTGCCACAGCAAAGGTGCCAGCGGGGAAAAGTGATGCTGCTTCTCACTGCCTCCTGGAACCCCTTCAAATGCCCCACACAATTTGGCCCTCTCTGCTTTCCTGCGCACTCTAGCCTCAAAAGCACCTTTTTTCACTTTCGGCGCTGTTTGGAGCAAAAAAGACAAACGTCCAGCTTTTGCTGCCACAGCAAAGGTGCCAGCGGGGAAAAGTGATGCTGCTTCTCACTGCCTCCTGGAACCCCTTCAAATGCCCCACACAATTTGGCCCTCTCTGCTTTCCTGAAAAGTCTATCCTCAAAAGCACCTTTTTTCACTTTCGGCGCTGTTTGGAGCAAAAAAGACAAACGTCCAGCTTTTGCTGCCACAGCAAAGGTGCCAGCGGGGAAAAGTGATGCTGCTTCTCACTGCCTCCTGGAACCCCTTCAAATGCCCCACACAATTTGGCCCTCTCTGCTTTCCTGCGGACTCTAGTCTCAAAAGCACCTGTTTTCACTTTCGGCGCTGTTTGGAGCAAAAAAGACAAACGTCCAGCTTTTGCTGCCACAGCAAAGGTGCCAGCGGGGAAAAGTGATGCTGGTCCTCACTGCCTCCTGGAACCCCTTCAAATGCCCCAGACAATTTGGCCCTCTCTGCTTTCCTGCGCACTCCATCCTCAAAAGCACCTGTTTTCACTTTCGGCGCTGTTTGGAGCAAAAAAGACAAACGTCCAGCTTTTGCTGCCACAGCAAAGGTGCCAGCGGGGAAAAGTGATGCTGCTTCTCACTGCCTCCTGGAACCCCTTCAAATGCCCCAGACAATTTGGCCCTCTCTGCTTTCCTGCGCACTCTATCCTCAAAAGCACCTGTTTTCACTTTCGGCGCTGTTTGGAGCAAAAAAGACAAACGTCCAGCTTTTGCTGCCACAGCAAAGGTGCCAGCGGGGAAAAGTGATGCTGCTTCTCACTGCCTCCTGGAACCCCTTCAAATGCCCCACACAATTTGGCCCTCTCTGCTTTCTTGCGGACTCTAGCCTCAAAAGCACCTTTTTTCACTTTCGGCGCTGTTTGGAGCAAAAAAGACAAACGTCCAGCTTTTGCTGCCACAGCAAAGGTGCCAGCGGGGAAAAGTGATGCTGGTCCTCACTGCCTCCTGGAACCCCTTCAAATGCCCCACACAATTTGGCCCTCTCTGCTTTCCTGCGCACTCTAGCCTCAAAAGCACCTTTTTTCACTTTCGGCGCTGTTTGGAGCAAAAAAGACAAACGTCCAGCTTTTGCTGCCACAGCAAAGGTGCCAGCGGGGAAAAATGATGCTGCTTCTCACTGCCTCCTGGAACCCCTTCAAATGCCCCACACAATTTGGCCCTCTCTGCTTTCCTGCGCACTCTATCCTCAAAAGCACCTTTTTTCACTTTCGGCGCTGTTTGGAGCAAAAAAGACAAACGTCCAGCTTTTGCTGCCACAGCAAAGGTGCCAGCAGATAAAAGTGATGCTGCTTCTCACTGCCTCCTGGAACCCCTTCAAATGCCCCACACAATTTGGCCCTCTCTGCTTTCCTGCGGACTCTAGCCTCAAAAGCACCTTTTTTCACTTTCGGCTCTTTTTGGAGCAAAAAAGACAAACGTCCAGCTTTTGCTGCCACAGCAAAGGTGCCAGCGGGGAAAAGTGATGCTGCTTCTCACTGCCTCCTGGAACCCCTTCAAATGCCCCAGACAATTTGGCCCTCTCTGCTTTCCTGCGCACTCTAGCCTCAAAAGCACCTTTTTTCACTTTCGGCGCTGTTTGGAGCAAAAAAGACAAACGTCCAGCTTTTGCTGCCACAGCAAAGGTGCCAGCGGGGAAAAGTGATGCTGCTTCTCACTGCCTCCTGGAACCCCTTCAAATGCCCCACACAATTTGGCCCTCTCTGCTTTCCTGAAAAGTCTATCCTCAAAAGCACCTGTTTTCACTTTCGGCGCTGTTTGGAGCAAAAAAGACAAACGTCCAGCTTTTGCTTCCACAGCAAAGGTGCCAGCGGGGAAAAGTGATGCTGCTTCTCACTGCCTCCTGGAACCCCTTCAAATGCCCCACACAATTTGGCCCTCTCTGCTTTCCTGAAAAGTCTATAATCAAAAGCACCTTTTTTCACTTTCGGCGCTGTTTGGAGCAAAAAAGACAAACGTCCAGCTTTTGCTGCCACAGCAAAGGTGCCAGCGGGGAAAAGTGATGCTGCTTCTCACTGCCTCCTGGAACCCCTTCAAATGCCCCAGACAATTTGGCCCTCTCTGCTTTCCTGCGCACTCTATCCTCAAAAGCACCTTTTTTCACTTTCGCCGCTGTTTGGAGCAAAAAAGACAAACGTCCAGCTTTTGCTGCCACAGCAAAGGTGCCAGCGGGGTAAAGTGATGCTGCTTCTCACTGCCTCCTGGAACCCCATCAAATGCCCCACACAATTTGGCCCTCTGTGCTTTCCTGCGGACTCTAGCCTCAAAAGCACCTTTTTTCACTTTCGGCGCTGTTTGGAGCAAAAAAGACAAACGTTCAGCTTTTGCTGCCACAGCAAAGGTGCCAGCGGCGAAAAGTGATGCTGGTCCTCACTGCCTCCTGGAACCCCTTCAAATGCCCCACACAATTTGGCCCGCTCTGCTTTCCTGCGCACTCCATCCTCAAAAGCACCTGTTTTCACTTTCGGCGCCCTCCGGAGCAAAAAAGACAAACGTCCAGCTTTTGCTGCCACAGCAAAGGTGCCAGCGGGGAAAAATGATGCTGCTTCTCACTGCCTCCTGGAACCCCTTCAAATGCCCCACACAATTTGGCCCTCTCTGCTTTCCTGCGCACTCTATCCTCAAAAGCACCTTTTTTCACTTTCGGCGCTGTTTGGAGCAAAAAAGACAAACGTCCAGCTTTTGCTGCCACAGCAAAGGTGCCAGCGGGGAAAAGTGATGCTGCTTCTCACTGCCTCCTGGAACCCCTTCAAATGCCCCACACAATTTGCCCCTCTCTGCTTTCCTGCGCACTCTAGCCTCAAAAGCACCTTTTTTCACTTTCGGCGCTGTTTGGAGCAAAAAAGACAAACGTCCAGCTTTTGCTGCCACAGCAAAGGTGCCAGCGGGGAAAAGTGATGCTGGTCCTCACTGCCTCCTGGAACCCCTTCAAATGCCCCAGACAATTTGGCCCTCTCTGCTTTCCTGAAAAGTCTATCCTCAAAAGCACCTTTTTTCACTTTCGGCGCTGTTTGGAGCAAAAAAGACAAACGTCCAGCTTTTGCTGCCACAGCAAAGGTGCCAGCGGGGAAAAGTGATGCTGCTTCTCACTGCCTCCTGGAACCCCTTCAAATGCCCCACACAATTTGGCCCTCTCTGCTTTCCTGAAAAGTCTATCCTCAAAAGCACCTTTTTTCACTTTCGGCGCTGTTTGGAGCAAAAAAGACAAACGTCCAGCTTTTGCTGCCACAGCAAAGGTGCCAGCGGGGAAAAGTGATCTGCTTCTCACTGCCTCCTGGAAACCCCTTCAAATGCCCCACACAATTTGGCCCTCTCTGCTTTCCTGCGCACTCTAGCCTCAAAAGCACCTTTTTTCACTTTCGGCGCTGTTTGGAGCAAAAAAGACAAACGTCCAGCTTTTGCTGCCACAGCAAAGGTGCCAGCGGGGAAAAGTGATGCTGCTTCTCACTGCCTCCTGGAACCCCTTCAAATGCCCCAGACAATTTGGCCCTCTCTGCTTTCCTGCGGACTCTAGCCTCAAAAGCACCTTTTTTCACTTTCGGCGCTGTTTGGAGCAAAAAAGACAAACGTCCAGCTTTTGCTGCCACAGCAAAGGTGCCAGCGGGGAAAAGTGATGCTGCTTCTCACTGCCTCCTGGAACCCCTTCAAATGCCCCACACAATTTGGCCCTCTCTGCTTTCCTGAAAAGTCTATCCTCAAAAGCACCTTTTTTCACTTTCGGCGCTGTTTGGAGCAAAAAAGACAAAAGTCCAGCTTTTGCTGCCACAGCAAAGGTGCCAGCGGGGAAAAGTGATGCTGCTTCTCACTGCCTCCTGGAACCCCTTCAAATGCCCCACACAATTTGGCCCTCTCTGCTTTCCTGAAAAGTCTATCCTCAAAAGCACTTGTTTTCACTTTCGGCGCCCTCCGGAGCAAAAAAGACAAACGTCCAGCTTTTGCTGCCACAGCAAAGGTGCCAGCGGGGAAAAGTGATGCTGCTTCTCACTGCCTCCTGGAACCCCTTCAAATGCCCCACACAATTTGGCCCTCTCTGCTTTCCTGAAAAGTCTATCCTCAAAAGCACCTTTTTTCACTTTCGCCGCTGTTTGGAGCCAAAAAGACAAACGTCCAGCTTTTGCTGCCACAGCAAAGGTGCCAGCGGGGAAAAGTGATGCTGCTTCTCACTGCCTCCTGGAACCCCTTCAAATGCCCCACACAATTTGGCCCTCTCTGCTTTCCTGCGGACTCTAGCCTCAAAAGCACCTTTTTTCACTTTCGGCTCTTTTTGGAGCAAAAAAGACAAACGTCCAGCTTTTGCTGCCACAGCAAAGGTGCCAGCGGGGAAAAGTGATGCTGTTTCTCACTGCCTCCTGGAACCCCTTCAAATGCCCCAGACAATTTGGCCCTCTCTGCTTTCCTGCGCACTCTAGCCTCAAAAGCACCTTTTTTCACTTTCGGCGCTGTTTGGAGCAAAAAAGACAAACGTCCAGCTTTTGCTGCCACAGCAAAGGTGCCAGCGGGGAAAAGTGATGCTGCTTCTCACTGCCTCCTGGAACCCCTTCAAATGCCCCACACAATTTGGCCCTCTCTGCTTTCCTGAAAAGTCTATCCTCAAAAGCACCTGTTTTCACTTTCGGCGCTGTTTGGAGCAAAAAAGACAAACGTCCAGCTTTTGCTTCCACAGCAAAGGTGCCAGCGGGGAAAAGTGATGCTGCTTCTCACTGCCTCCTGGAACCCCTTCAAATGCCCCAGACAATTTGGCCCTCTCTGCTTTCCTGAAAAGTCTATAATCAAAAGCACCTTTTTTCACTTTCGGCGCTGTTTGGAGCAAAAAAGACAAACGTCCAGCTTTTGCTGCCACAGCAAAGGTGCCAGCGGGGAAAAGTGATGCTGCTTCTCACTGCCTCCTGCAACCCCTTCAAATGCCCCAGACAATTTGGCCCTCTCTGCTTTCCTGCGCACTCTATCCTCAAAAGCACCTTTTTTCACTTTCGCCGCTGTTTGGAGCAAAAAAGACAAACGTCCAGCTTTTGCTGCCACAGCAAAGGTGCCAGCGGGGAAAAGTGATGCTGCTTCTCACTGCCTCCTGGAACCCCATCAAATGCCCCACACAATTTGGCCCTCTGTGCTTTCCTGCGGACTCTAGCCTCAAAAGCACCTTTTTTCACTTTCGGCGCTGTTTGGAGCAAAAAAGACAAACGTTCAGCTTTTGCTGCCACAGCAAAGGTGCCAGCGGCGAAAAGTGATGCTGGTCCTCACTGCCTCCTGGAACCCCTTCAAATGCCCCACACAATTTGGCCCGCTCTGCTTTCCTGCGCACTCCATCCTCAAAAGCACCTGTTTTCACTTTCGGCGCCCTCCGGAGCAAAAAAGACAAACGTCCAGCTTTTGCTGCCACAGCAAAGGTGCCAGCGGGGAAAAATGATGCTGCTTCTCACTGCCTCCTGGAACCCCTTCAAATGCCCCACACAATTTGGCCCTCTCTGCTTTCCTGCGCACTCTATCCTCAAAAGCACCTTTTTTCACTTTCGGCGCTGTTTGGAGCAAAAAAGACAAACGTCCAGCTTTTGCTGCCACAGCAAAGGTGCCAGCGGGGAAAAGTGATGCTGCTTCTCACTGCCTCCTGGAACCCCTTCAAATGCCCCAGACAATTTGGCCCTCTCTGCTTTCCTGCGCACTCTAGCCTCAAAAGCACCTTTTTTCACTTTCGGCGCTGTTTGGAGCAAAAAAGACAAACGTCCAGCTTTTGCTGCCACAGCAAAGGTGCCAGCGGGGAAAAGTGATGCTGGTCCTCACTGCCTCCTGGAACCCCTTCAAATGCCCCAGACAATTTGGCCCTCTCTGCTTTCCTGAAAAGTCTATCCTCAAAAGCACCTTTTTTCACTTTCGGCGCTGTTTGGAGCAAAAAAGACAAACGTCCAGCTTTTGCTGCCACAGCAAAGGTGCCAGCGGGGAAAAGTGATGCTGCTTCTCACTGCCTCCTGGAACCCCTTCAAATGCCCCACACAATTTGGCCCTCTCTGCTTTCCTGAAAAGTCTATCCTCAAAAGCACCTTTTTTCACTTTCGGCGCTGTTTGGAGCAAAAAAGACAAACGTCCAGCTTTTGCTGCCACAGCAAAGGTGCCAGCGGGGAAAAGTGATGCTGCTTCTCACTGCCTCCTGGAACCCCTTCAAATGCCCCACACAATTTGGCCCTCTCTGCTTTCCTGCGCACTCTAGCCTCAAAAGCACCTTTTTTCACTTTCGGCGCTGTTTGGAGCAAAAAAGACAAACGTCCAGCTTTTGCTGCCACAGCAAAGGTGCCAGCGGGGAAAAGTGATGCTGCTTCTCACTGCCTCCTGGAACCCCTTCAAATGCCCCAGACAATTTGGCCCTCTCTGCTTTCCTGCGGACTCTAGCCTCAAAAGCACCTTTTTTCACTTTCGGCGCTGTTTGGAGCAAAAAAGACAAACGTCCAGCTTTTGCTGCCACAGCAAGGTGCCAGCGGGGAAAAGTGATGCTGCTTCTCACTGCCTCCTGGAACCCCTTCAAATGCCCCACACAATTTGGCCCTCTCTGCTTTCCTGAAAAGTCTATCCTCAAAAGCACCTTTTTTCACTTTCGGCGCTGTTTGGAGCAAAAAAGACAAAAGTCCAGCTTTTGCTGCCACAGCAAAGGTGCCAGCGGGGAAAAGTGATGCTGCTTCTCACTGCCTCCTGGAACCCCTTCAAATGCCCCACACAATTTGGCCCTCTCTGCTTTCCTGAAAAGTCTATCCTCAAAAGCACTTGTTTTCACTTTCGGCGCCCTCCGGAGCAAAAAAGACAAACGTCCAGCTTTTGCTGCCACAGCAAAGGTGCCAGCGGGGAAAAGTGATGCTGCTTCTCACTGCCTCCTGGAACCCCTTCAAATGCCCCAGACAATTTGGCCCTCTCTGCTTTCCTGCGCACTCTAGCCTCAAAAGCACCTTTTTTCACTTTCGCCGCTGTTTGGAGCCAAAAAGACAAACGTCCAGCTTTTGCTGCCACAGCAAAGGTGCCAGCGGGGAAAAGTGATGCTGCTTCTCACTGCCTCCTGGAACCCCTTCAAATGCCCCACACAATTTGGCCCTCTCTGCTTTCCTGAAAAGTCTATCCTCAAAAGCACCTTTTTTCACTTTCGGCGCTGTTTGGAGCAAAAAAGACAAACGTCCAGCTTTTGCTGCCACAGCAAAGGTGCCAGCGGGGAAAAGTGATGCTGCTTCTCACTGCCTCCTGGAACCCCTTCAAATGCCCCACACAATTTGGCCCTCTCTGCTTTCCTGCGGACTCTAGTCTCAAAAGCACCTTTTTTCACTTTCGGCGCTGTTTGGAGCAAAAAAGACAAACGTCCAGCTTTTGCTGCCACAGCAAAGGTGCCAGCGGGGAAAAGTGATGCTGGTCCTCACTGCCTCCTGGAACCCCTTCAAATGCCCCAGACAATTTGGCCCTCTCTGCTTTCCTGCGCACTCCATCCTCAAAAGCACCTGTTTTCACTTTCGGCGCCCTCCGGAGCAAAAAAGACAAACGTCCAGCTTTTGCTGCCACAGCAAAGGTGCCAGCGGGGAAAAATGATGCTGCTTCTCACTGCCTCCTGGAACCCCTTCAAATGCCCCACACAATTTGGCCCTCTCTGCTTTCCTACGCACTCTATCCTCAAAAGCACCTTTTTTCACTTTCGGAGCTGTTTGGAGCAAAAAAGACAAACGTCCAGCTTTTGCTGCCACAGCAAAGGTGCCAGCGGGGAAAAGTGATGCTGGTCCTCACTGCCTCCTGGAACCCCTTCAAATGCCCCACACAATTTGGCCCGCTCTGCTTTCCTGCGCACTCCATCCTCAAAAGCACCTGTTTTCACTTTCGGCGCTGTTTGGAGCAAAAAAGACAAACGTCCAGCTTTTGCTGCCACAGCAAAGGTGCCAGCGGGGAAAAGTGATGCTGCTTCTCACTGCCTCCTGGAACCCCTTCAAATGCCCCACACAATTTGGCCCTCTCTGCTTTCCTGCGCACTCTAGCCTCAAAAGCACCTTTTTTCACTTTCGGCGCTGTTTGGAGCAAAAAAGACAAACGTCCAGCTTTTGCTGCCACAGCAAAGGTGCCAGCGGGGAAAAGTGATGCTGCTTCTCACTGCCTCCTGGAACCCCTTCAAATGCCCCAGACAATTTGGCCCTCTCTGCTTTTCTGCGCACTCCATCCTCAAAAGCACCTTTTTTCACTTTCGGCGCTGTTTGGAGCAAAAAAGACAAACGTCCAGATTTTGCTGCCACAGCAAAGGTGCCAGCGGGGAAAAGTGATGCTGGTCCTCACTGCCTCCTGGAACCCCTTCAAATGCCCCAGACAATTTGGCCCTCTCTGCTTTCCTGTGCACTCCATCCTCAAAAGCACCTGTTTTCACTTTCGGCGCCCTCCGGAGCAAAAAAGACAAACGTCCAGCTTTTGCTGCCACAGCAAAGGTGCCAGCGGGGAAAAGTGATGCTGCTTCTCACTGCCTCCTGGAACCCCTTCAAATGCCCCACACAATTTGGCCCTCTCTGCTTTCCTGCGCACTCTAGCCTCAAAAGCACCTTTTTTCACTTTCGCCGCTGTTTGGAGCAAAAAAGACAAACGTCCAGCTTTTGCTGCCACAGCAAAGGTGCCAGCGGGGAAAAGTGATGCTGCTTCTCACTGCCTCCTGGAACCCCTTCAAATGCCCCAGACAATTTGGCCCTCTCTGCTTTCCTGAAAAGTCTATCCTCAAAAGCACCTGTTTTCACTTTCGGCGCTGTTTGGAGCAAAAAAGACAAACGTCCAGCTTTTGCTGCCACAGCAAAGGTGCCAGCGGGGAAAAATGATGCTGCTTCTCACTGCCTCCTGGAACCCCTTCAAATGCCCCAGAGAATTTGACCCTCTCTGCTTTCCTGCGCACTCTATCCTCAAAAGCACCTTTTTTCACTTTCGGCGCTGTTTGGAGCAAAAAAGACAAACGTCCAGCTTTTGCTGCCACAGCAAAGGTGCCAGCGGGGAAAAGTCATGCTGGTCCTCACTGCCTCCTGGAACACCTTCAAATGCCCCACACAATTTGGCCCTCTCTGCTTTCCTGCGGAGTCTAGCCTCAAAAGCACCTTTTTTCACTTTCGGCTCTTTTTGGAGCAAAAAAGACAAACGTCCAGCTTTTGCTGCCACAGCAAAGGTGCCAGCGGGGAAAAGTGATGCTGTTTCTCATTGCCTCCTGGAACCCCTTCAAATGCCCCACACAATTTGGCCCTCTCTGCTTTCCTGAAAAGTCTATCCTCAAAAGCACCTTTTTTCACTTTCGGCGCTGTTTGGAGCAAAAAAGACAAACGTCCAGCTTTTGCTGCCACAGCAAAGGTGCCAGCGGGGAAAAGTCATGCTGGTCCTCACTGCCTCCTGGAACACCTTCAAATGCCCCACACAATTTGGCCCTCTCTGCTTTCCTGCGGAGTCTAGCCTCAAAAGCACCTTTTTTCACTTTCGGCGCTGTTTGGAGCAAAAAAGACAAACGTCCAGATTTTGCTGCCACAGCAAAGGTGCCAGCGGGGAAAAGTGATGCTGGTCCTCACTGCCTCCTGGAACCCCTTCAAATGCCCCAGACAATTTGGCCCTCTCTGCTTTCCTGTGCACTCCATCCTCAAAAGCACCTGTTTTCACTTTCGGCGCCCTCCGGAGCAAAAAAGACAAACGTCCAGCTTTTGCTGCCACAGCAAAGGTGCCAGCGGGGAAAAGTGATGCTGCTTCTCACTGCCTCCTGGAACCCCTTCAAATGCCCCACACAATTTGGCCCTCTCTGCTTTCCTGCGCACTCTATCCTCAAAAGCACCTTTTTTCACTTTCGGCGCTGTTTGGAGCAAAAAAGACAAACGTCCAGCTTTTGCTGCCACAGCAAAGGTGCCAGCGGGGAAAAGTGATGCTGCTTCTCACTGCCTCCTGGAACCCCTTCAAATGCCCCAGACAATTTGGCCCTCTCTGCTTTCCTGAAAAGTCTATCCTCAAAAGCACCTGTTTTCACTTTCGGCGCTGTTTGGAGCAAAAAAGACAAACGTCCAGCTTTTGCTGCCACAGCAAAGGTGCCAGCGGGGAAAAAATGATGCTGCTTCTCACTGCCTCCTGGAACCCCTTCAAATGCCCCAGAGAATTTGACCCTCTCTGCTTTCCTGCGCACTCTATCCTCAAAAGCACCTTTTTTTCACTTTCGGCGCTGTTTGGAGCAAAAAAAGACAAACGTCCAGCTTTTGCTGCCACAGCAAAGGTGCCAGCGGGGAAAAGTCATGCTGGTCCTCACTGCCTCCTGGAACACCTTCAAATGCCCCACACAATTTGGCCCTCTCTGCTTTCCTGCGGAGTCTAGCCTCAAAAGCACCTTTTTTCACTTTCGGCTCTTTTTGGAGCAAAAAAGACAAACGTCCAGCTTTTGCTGCCACAGCAAAGGTGCCAGCGGGGAAAAGTGATGCTGTTTCTCACTGCCTCCTGGAACCCCTTCAAATGCCCCACACAATTTGGCCCTCTCTGCTTTCCTGAAAAGTCTATCCTCAAAAGCACCTTTTTTCACTTTCGGCGCTGTTTGGAGCAAAAAAGACAAACGTCCAGCTTTTGCTGCCACAGCAAAGGTGCCAGCGGGGAAAAGTGATGCTGCTTCTCACTGCCTCCTGGAACCCCTTCAAATGCCCCAGACAATTTGGCCCTCTCTGCTTTCCTGAAAAGTCTATCCTCAAAAGCACCTTTTTTCACTTTCTGCGCTGTTTGGAGCAAAAAAGACAAACGTCCAGCTTTTGCTTCCACAGCAAAGGTGCCAGCGGGGAAAAGTGATGCTGCTTCTCACTGCCTCCTGGAACCCCTTCAAATGCCCCACACAATTTGGCCCTCTCTGCTTTCCTGCGCACGCTATCCTCAAAAGCACCTTTTTTCACTTTCGGCGCTGTTTGGAGCAAAAAAGACAAACGTCCAGCTTTTGCTGCCACAGCAAAGGTGCCAGCGGGGAAAAGTGATGCTGGTCCTCACTGCCTCCTGGAACCCCTTCAAATGCCCCAGACAATTTGGCCCTCTCTGCTTTCCTGCGCACTCTAGCCTCAAAAGCACCTTTTTTTCACTTTCGGCGCTGTTTGGAGCAAAAAAGACAAACGTCCAGCTTTTGCTGCCACAGCAAAGGTGCCAGCGGGGAAAAGTGATGCTGCTTTTCACTGCCTCCTGGAACCCCTTCAAATGCCCCAGACAATTTGGCCCTCTCTGCTTTCCTGTGCACTCTATCCTCAAAAGCACCTGTTTTCACTTTCGGCGCTGTTTGGAGCAAAAAAGACAAACGTCCAGCTTTTGCTTCCACAGCAAAGGTGCCAGCGGGGAAAAGTGATGCTGCTTCTCACTGCCTCCTGGAACCCCTTCAAATGCCC
>NW_028126779.1:0-30255 GCF_965231255.1 Vanellus vanellus | reverse complement strand
AGGAAAGCAGAGAGGGCCAAATTGTCTGGGGCATTTGAAAGAGTTCTAGGAGGTAGTGAGAACCAGCATTACTTTTCCCCGCTGGCACCTTTGCTGTGGCAGCAAAAGCTGGACGTTTGTCTTTTTTGAGCTGGAGGCTGCCGAAAGCGGAAAAACAGGTGCTTTTGAGGATGGAGTCCGCAGGAAAGCAGAGAGGGCCAAATTGTCTGGGGCATTTGAAAGGGTTCCAGGAGGCAGTGAGAACCAGCATTACTTTTGCCCGCTGGCACCTTTGCTGTGGCAGGAAAACCTGGACGTTTGTCTTTTTGCTCCTGAGGTTTCCGAAAGCGAAAACAGGTGCTTTTGAGGATGGAGTCCGCAGAAAGCAGAGAGGGCCAAATTGTCTGTGGCATTTGAAGAGGTTCCAGGAGGCAATGAGGACCAGCATAACTTTTCCCCGCTGGCACCTTTGCTGTGGCAGCAAAACCTGGACGTTTGTCTTTTTTGCTCCTGAGGTTGCTGAAAGCGAAAACAGGTGCTTTTGAGGATGGAGTCCGCAGGAAAGCAGAGAGGGCCAAATTGTCTGGGGCATTTGAAAGGGTTCCAGGAGGCAGTGAGAACCAGCATTACTTTTGCCCGCTGGCACCTTTGCTGTGGCAGCAAAACCTGGACGTTTGTCTTTTTTGCTCCTGAGGTTGCCGAAAGCGAAAACAGGTGCTTTTGAGGATGGAGTCCGCAGGAAAGCAGAGAGGGCCAAATAGTCTGGGGCATTTGAAAGGGTTCCAGGAGGCAGTGAGAACCAGCATTACTTTTCCCGGCTGGCACCTTTGCTGTGGCAGGAAAACCTGGACGTTTGTCTTTTTTGCTCCTGAGGTTTCCGAAAGCGAAAACAGGTGCTTTTGAGGATGGAGTCCGCAGGAAAGCAGAGAGGGCCAAATTGTCTGTGGCATTTGATAAGGTTCCAGGAGGCAATGAGGTCCAGCATTACTTTTCCCGGCTGGCACTTTTGCTGTGGCAGCAAATGCTGGACGTTTGTCTTTTTTGCTCCGGAGGTTGCCGAAAGCGAAAACAGGTGCTTTTGAGGATGGAGTCCGCAGGAAAGCAGAGAGGGCCAAATTGTCTGGGGCATTTGAAAGGGTTCCAGGAGGCAATGAGGACCAGCATAACTTTTCCCCGCTGGCACCTTTGCTGTGGCAGCAAAACCTGGACGTTTGTCTTTTTTGCTCCTGAGGTTGCCGAAAGCGAAAACAGGTGCTTTTGAGGATGGAGTCCGCAGGAAAGCAGAGAGGGCCAAATTGTCTGTGCATTTGAAGAGGTTCCAGGACGCAGTGAGAACCAGCATTACTTTTCCCCGCTGGCACCTTTGCTGTGGCAGCAAAAGCTGGACGTTTGTCTTTTTTGCTCCGGAGGTTGCCGAAAGCGAAAACAGGTGCTTTTGAGGATGGAGTCCGCAGGAAAGCAGAGAGGGCCAAATAGTCTGGGCCATTTGAAAGGGTTCCAGGAGGCAGTGAGAACCAGCATTACTTTTCCCGGCTGGCACCTTTGCTGTGGCAGCAAAAGCTGGACGTTTGTCTTTTTTGCTCCGGAGGCTGCCGAAAGCGAAAACAGGTGCTTTTGAGGATGGAGTCCGCAGGAAAGCAGAGAGGGCCAAATAGTCTGTGGCATTTGAAGAGGTTCCAGGAGGCAGTGAGAACCAGCATTACTTTTCCCCGCTGGCACCTTTGCTGTGGCAGGAAAACCTGGACGTTTGTCTTTTTTGCTCCGGAGGCTGCCGAAAGCGAAAACAGGTGCTTTTGAGGATGGATTCCGCAGGAAAGCAGAGAGGGCCAAATTGTCTGTGGCATTTGAAGAGGTTCCAGGAGGCAATGAGGACCAGCATCACTTTTCCCCGCTGGCACCTTTGCTGTGGCAGCAAAAGCTGGACCTTTGTCTTTTTTGCTCCTGAGGTTGCCGAAAGCGAAAACAGGTGCTTTTGAGGATGGAGTCCGCAGGAAAGCAGAGAGGGCCAAATTGTCTGTGCATTTGAAGAGGTTCCAGGACGCAGTGAGAACCAGCATTACTTTTCCCCGCTGGCACCTTTGCTGTGGCAGCAAAAGCTGGACGTTTGTCTTTTTTGCTCCGGAGGCTGCCGAAAGCGAATACAGGTGCTTTTGAGGATGGAGTCCGCAGGAAAGCAGAGAGGGCCAAATTGTCTGTGGCATTTGAAAGAGTTCCAGGAGGCAGTGAGAACCAGCATTACTTTTCCCGGCTGGCACCTTTGCTGTGGCAGCAAAACCTGGACGTTTGTCTTTTTTGCTCCTGAGGCTGCCGAAAGCGAAAACAGGTGCTTTTGAGGATGGAGTCCGCAGGAAAGCAGAGAGGGCCAAATTGTCTGGGGCATTTGAAAGAGTTCCAGGAGGCAGTGAGAACCAGCATTACTTTTCCCCGGTGGCACCTTTGCTGTGGCAGCAAAACCTGGACGTTTGTCTTTTTTGCTCCGGAGGCTGCCGAAAGCGAAAACAGGTGCTTTTGAGGATGGAGTCCGCAGGAAAGCAGAGAGGGCCAAATTGTCTGGGGCATTTGAAAGGGTTCCAGGAGGCAGTGAGAACCAGCATTACTTTTGCCCGCTGGCACCTTTGCTGTGGCAGCAAAAGCTGGACGTTTGTCTTTTTTGCTCCGGAGGTTGCCGAAAGCGAAAACAGGTGCTTTTGAGGATGGAGTCCGCAGGAAAGCAGAGAGGGCCAAATTGTCTGTGGCATTTGAAGAGGTTCCAGGAGGCAATGAGGACCAGCATCACTTTTCCCCGCTGGCACCTTTGCTGTGGCAGCAAAAGCTGGACGTTTGTCTTTTTTGCTCCTGAGGTTGCCGAAAGCGAAAACAGGTGCTTTTGAGGATGGAGTCCGCAGGAAAGCAGAGAGGGCCAAATTGTCTGTGGCATTTGATAAGGTTCCAGGAGGCAATGAGGTCCAGCATTACTTTTCCCGGCTGGCACTTTTGCTGTGGCAGCAAATGCTGGACGTTTGTCTTTTTTGCTCCGGAGGTTGCCGAAAGCGAAAACAGGTGCTTTTGAGGATGGAGTCCGCAGGAAAGCAGAGAGGGCCAAATAGTCTGGGGCATTTGAAAGGGTTCCAGGAGGCAGTGAGAACCAGCATTACTTTTCCCGGCTGGCACCTTTGCTGTGGCAGCAAAAGCTGGACGTTTGTCTTTTTTGCTCCGGAGGTTGCCGAAAGCGAAAACAGGTGCTTTTGAGGATGGAGTCCGCAGGAAAGCAGAGAGGGCCAAATAGTCTGTGGCATTTGAAGAGGTTCCAGGAGGCAGTGAGAACCAGCATTACTTTTCCCCGCTGGCACCTTTGCTGTGGCAGGAAAACCTGGACGTTTGTCTTTTTTGCTCCGGAGGCTGCCGAAAGCGAAAACAGGTGCTTTTGAGCATGGAGTCCGCAGGAAAGCAGAGAGGGCCAAATTGTCTGGGGCATTTGAAAGAGTTCTAGGAGGTAGTGAGAACCAGCATTACTTTTCCCGGCTGGCACCTTTGCTGTGGCAGCAAAAGCTGGACGTTTGTCTTTTTTGAGCTGGAGGCTGCCGAAAGCGAAAACAGGTGCTTTTGAGGATGGAGTCCGCAGGAAAGCAGAGAGGGCCAAATTGTCTGGGGCATTTGAAAGGGTTCCAGGAGGCAGTGAGAACCAGCATTACTTTTGCCCGCTGGCACCTTTGCTGTGGCAGGAAAACCTGGACGTTTGTCTTTTTTGCTCCTGAGGTTTCCGAAAGCGAAAACAGGTGCTTTTGAGGATGGAGTCCGCAGGAAAGCAGAGAGGGCCAAATTGTCTGTGGCATTTGAAGAGGTTCCAGGAGGCAATGAGGACCAGCATAACTTTTCCCCGCTGGCACCTTTGCTGTGGCAGCAAAACCTGGACGTTTGTCTTTTTTGCTCCTGAGGTTGCTGAAAGCGAAAACAGGTGCTTTTGAGGATGGAGTCCACAGGAAAGCAGAGAGGGCCAAATTGTCTGTGGCATTTGAAGAGGTTCCAGGAGGCAGTGAGAACCAGCATTACTTTTCCCCGCTGGCACCTTTGCTGTGGCAGCAAAAGCTGGACGTTTGTCTTTTTTGCTCCGGAGGCTGCCGAAAGCGAAAACAGGTGCTTTTCAGCATGGAGTCCGCAGGAAGGCAGAGAGGGCCAAATTGTCTGGGGCATTTGAAAGAGTTCTAGGAGGTAGTGAGAACCAGCATTACTTTTCCCCGCTGGCACCTTTGCTGTGGCAGCAAAAGCTGGACGTTTGTCTTTTTTGCTCTGGAGGCTGCCGAAAGCGAAAACAGGTGCTTTTGAGGATGGAGTCCGCAGGAAAGCAGAGAGGGCCAAATTGTCTGTGGCATTTGAAGAGGTTCCAGGAGGCAGTGAGAACCAGCATTACTTTTGCCCGCTGGCACCTTTGCTGTGGCAGCAAAAGCTGGACGTTTGTCTTTTTTGCTCTGGAGGCTGCCGAAAGCGAAAACAGGTGCTTTTGAGGATGGAGTCCGCAGGAAAGCAGAGAGGGCCAAATTGTCTGGGGCATTTGAAAGAGTTCCAGGAGGCAGTGAGAACCAGCATTACTTTTCCCGGCTGGCACCTTTGCTGTGGCAGCAAAAGCTGGACGTTTGTCTTTTTTGCTCCGGAGGTTGCCGAAAGCGAAAACAGGTGCTTTTGAGGATGGAGTCCGCAGGAAAGCAGAGAGGGCCAAATTGTCTGGGGCATTTGAAAGAGTTCCAGGAGGCAGTGAGAACCAGCATTACTTTTGCCCGCTGGCACCTCTGCTGTGGCAGCAAAAGCTGGACGTTTGTCTTTTTTGTTCCGGAGGTTGCCGAAAGCGAAAACAGGTGCTTTTGAGGATGGAGTCCGCAGGAAAGCAGAGAGTGCCAAATTGTCTGTGGCATTTGAAGAGGTTCCAGGAGGCAAAGAGGACCAGCATCACTTTTCCCCGCTGGCACCTTTGCTGTGGCAGCAAAAGCTGGACGTTTGTCTTTTTTGCTCCGGAGGTTGCCGAAAGCGAAAACAGGTGCTTTTGAGGATGGAGTCCGCAGGAAAGCAGAGAGGGCCAAATTGTCTGTGGCATTTGAAGAGGTTCCGGGAGGCAATGAGGACCAGCATTACTTTTCCCCGATGGCACCTTTGCTGTGGCAGCAAAAGCTGGACGTTTGTCTTTTTTGCTCCGGAGGCTGCCGAAAGCGAAAACAGGTGCTTTTGAGGATGGAGTCCGCAGGAAAGCAGAGAGGGCCAAATTGTCTGTGGCATTTGAAAGAGTTCCAGGAGGCAGTGAGAACCAGCATTACTTTTCCCGGCTGGCACCTTTGCTGTGGCAGCAAAAGCTGGACGTTTGTCTTTTTTGCTCCGGAGGCTGCCGAAAGCGAAAACAGGTGCTTTTGAGGATGCAGTCCGCAGGAAAGCAGAGAGGGCCAAATTGTCTGGGGCATTTGAAAGAGTTCCAGGAGGCAGTGAGAACCAGCATTACTTTTGCCCGCTGGCACCTTTGCTGTGGCAGCAAAAGCTGGACGTTTGTCTTTTTTGCTCCGGAGGTTGCCGAAAGCGAAAACAGGTGCTTTTGAGGATGGAGTCCGCAGGAAAGCAGAGAGGGCCAAATTGTCTGGGGCATTTGAAAGGGTTCCAGGAGGCAGTGAGAACCAGCATTACTTTTGCCCGCTGGCACCTTTGCTGTGGCAGGAAAACCTGGACGTTTGTCTTTTTTGCTCCTGAGGTTTCCGAAAGCGAAAACAGGTGCTTTTGAGGATGGAGTCCGCAGGAAAGCAGAGAGGGCCAAATTGTCTGGGGCATTTGAAAGAGTTCCAGGAGGCAGTGAGAACCAGCATTACTTTTCCCGGCTGGCACCTTTGCTGTGGCAGCAAAACCTGGACGTTTGTCTTTTTACCACCGGAGGGAACCAAAAGTGAAAAAAGGCGCTTTTGAGGACAGAGTCCGCAGGAAAGCAGAGAGGGCCAAATTGTCTGGGGCATTTGAAGGGGTTCCAGGAGGCAGTGAGAGCCAGCATTACTTTTCGCCGCTGGCACCTTTGCTGTGGCAGCAAAAGCTGGACGTTTGTCTTTTTTGCTCTGGAGGCTGCCGAAAGCGAAAACAGGTACTTTTGAGGATGGAGTCCGCAGGAAAGCAGAGAGGGCCAAATTGTCTGTGGCATTTGAAGAGGTTCCAGGACGCAGTGAGAACCAGCATAACTTTTCCCCGCTGGCACCTTTGCTGTGGCAGCAAAACCTGGACGTTTGTCTTTTTTGCTCCTGAGGTTGCTGAAAGCGAAAACAGGTGCTTTTGAGGATGGAGTCCGCAGGAAAGCAGAGAGGGCCAAATTGTCTGTGGCATTTGAAGAGGTTCCAGGAGGCAGTGAGAACCAGCATTACTTTTCCCCGCTGGCACCTTTGCTGTGGCAGGAAAAGCTGGACGTTTGTCTTTTTTGCTCCTGAGGCTGCCGAAAGCGAAAACAGGTGCTTTTGAGGATGGAGTCCGCAGGAAGGCAGAGAGGGCCAAATTGTCTGGGGCATTTGAAAGAGTTCTAGGAGGTAGTGAGAACCAGCATTACTTTTCCCCGCTGGCACCTTTGCTGTGGCAGCAAAAGCTGGACGTTTGTCTTTTTTGCTCTGGAGGCTGCCGAAAGCGAAAACAGGTGCTTTTGAGGATGGAGTCCGCAGGAAAGCAGAGAGGGCCAAATTGTCTGTGGCATTTGATAAGGTTCCAGGAGGCAATGAGGACCAGCATTACTTTTGCCCGCTGGCACCTTTGCTGTGGCAGCAAAAGCTGGACGTTTGTCTTTTTTGCTCCGGAGGCTGCCGAAAGCGAAAACAGGTCCTTTGAGGATGGAGTCCGCAGGAAAGCAGAGAGTGCCAAATTGTCTGTGGCATTTGAAGAGGTTCCAGGAGGCAATGAGGACCAGCATCACTTTTCCCCGCTGGCACCTTTGCTGTGGCAGCAAAAGCTGGACGTTTGTCTTTTTTGCTCCTGAGGTTGCCGAAAGCGAAAACAGGTGCTTTTGAGGATGGAGTCCGCAGGAAAGCAGAGAGGGCCAAATTGTCTGTGGCATTTGAAGAGGTTCCGGGAGGCAATGAGGACCAGCATTACTTTTCCCCGCTGGCACCTTTGCTGTGGCAGCAAAAGCTGGACGTTTGTCTTTTTTGCTACGGAGGCTGCCGAAAGCGAAAACAGGTGCTTTTCAGCATGGAGTCCGCAGGAAAGCAGAGAGGGCCAAATTGTCTGGGGCATTTGAAAGAGTTCTAGGAGGTAGTGAGAACCAGCATTACTTTTCCCCGCTGGCACCTTTGCTGTGGCAGCAAAAGCTGGACGTTTGTCTTTTTTGCTCTGGAGGCTGCCGAAAGCGAAAACAGGTGCTTTTGAGGATGGAGTTCGCAGGAAAGCAGAGAGGGCCAAATTGTCTGGGGCATTTGAAAGAGTTCCAGGAGGTAGTGAGAACCAGCATTACTTTTCCCCGCTGGCACCTTTGCTGTGGCATCAAAACCTGGACGTTTGTCTTTTTTGCTCCGGAGGCTGCCGAAAGCGAAAACAGGTGCTTTTGAGGATGGAGTCCGCAGGAAAGCAGAGAGTGCCAAATTGTCTGTGGCATTTGAAGAGGTTCCAGGAGGCAAAGAGGACCAGCATCACTTTTCCCCGCTGGCACCTTTGCTGTGGCAGCAAAAGCTGGACGTTTGTCTTTTTTGCTCCTGAGGTTGCCGAAAGCGAAAACAGGTGCTTTTGAGGATGGAGTCCGCAGGAAAGCAGAGAGGGCCAAATTGTCTGTGGCATTTGAAGAGGTTCCGGGAGGCAATGAGGACCAGCATTAATTTTCCCCGATGGCACCTTTGCTGTGGCAGCAAAAGCTGGACGTTTGTCTTTTTTGCTCTGGAGGCTGCCGAAAGCGAAAACAGGTGCTTTTGAGGATGGAGTCCGCAGGAAAGCAGAGAGGGCCAAATTGTCTGTGGCATTTGAAAGAGTTCCAGGAGGCAGTGAGAACCAGCATTACTTTTCCCGGCTGGCACCTTTGCTGTGGCAGCAAAAGCTGGACGTTTGTCTTTTTTGCTCCGGAGGCTGCCGAAAGCGAAAACAGGTGCTTTTGAGGATGCAGTCCGCAGGAAAGCAGAGAGGGCCAAATTGTCTGGGGCATTTGAAAGAGTTCCAGGAGGCAGTGAGAACCAGCATTACTTTTGCCCGCTGGCACCTTTGCTGTGGCAGCAAAACCTGGACGTTTGTCTTTTTTGCTCCTGAGGTTGCCGAAAGCGAAAACAGGTGCTTTTGAGGATGGAGTCCGCAGGAAAGCAGAGAGGGCCAAATTGTCTGGGGCATTTGAAAGGGTTCCAGGAGGCAGTGAGAACCAGCATTACTTTTGCCTGCTGGCACCTTTGCTGTGGCAGGAAAACCTGGACGTTTGTCTTTTTTGCTCCTGAGGTTTCCGAAAGCGAAAACAGTTGCTTTTGAGGATGGAGTCCGCAGGAAAGCAGAGAGGGCCAAATTGTCTGGGGCATTTGAAAGAGTTCCAGGAGGCAGTGAGAACCAGCATTACTTTTCCCGGCTAGCACCTTTGCTGTGGCAGCAAAACCTGGACGTTTGTCTTTTTACCACCGGAGGGAACAAAAATTGAAAAAAGGCGCTTTTGAGGACAGAGTCCGCAGGAAAGCAGAGAGGGCCAAATTGTCTGGGGCATTTGAAGGGGTTCCAGGAGGCAGTGAGAACCAGCATTACTTTTCGCCGCTGGCACCTTTGCTGTGGCAGCAAAACCTGGACGTTTGTCTTTTTTGCTCCGGAGGCTGCCGAAAGCGAAAACAGGTACTTTTGAGCATGGAGTCCGCAGGAAAGCAGAGAGGGCCAAATTGTCTGTGGCATTTGAAAGAGTTCCAGGAGGCAGTGAGAACCAGCATTACTTTTGCCCGCTGGCACCTTTGCTGTGGCAGCAAAACCTGGACGTTTGTCTTTTTTGCTCCGGAGGCTGCCGAAAGCGAAAACAGGTGCTTTTGAGGATGGAGTCCGCAGGAAAGCAGAGAGGGCCAAATTGTCTGGGGCATTTGAAAGGGTTCCAAGAGGCAGTGAGAACCAGCATTACTTTTCCCCGATGGCACCTTTGCTGTGGCAGCAAAAGCTGGACGTTTGTCTTTTTTGCTCCGGAGGTTTCAGAAAGCGAAAACAGGTGCTTTTGAGGATGGAGTCCGCAGGAAAGCAGAGAGGGCCAAAGTGTCTGGGGCATTTGAAGGGGTTCCAGGAGGCAGTGAGAACCAGCATTACTTTTCGCCGCTGGCACCTTTGCTGTGGCAGCAAAACCTGGACGTTTTTCTTTTTACCACCGGAGGGCGCCGAAAGTGAAAAAAGGCGCTTTTGAGGACAGAGTCCGCAGGAAAGCAGAGAGGGCCAAAGTGTCTGGGGCATTTGAAGGGGTTCCAGGAGGCAGTGAGAACCAGCATTACTTTTCGCCGCTGGCACCTTTGCTGTGGCAGCAGAAGCTGGACGTTTGTCTTTTTTGCTCTGGAGGCTGCCGAAAGCGAAAACAGGTTCTTTTGAGGATGGAGTCCGCAGGAAAGTAGACAGGGCCAAATTGTCTGTGGCATTTGAAAGGGTTCCAGGAGGTAGTGAGAACCAGCATTACTTTTCCCCGCTGGCACCTTTGCTGTGGCAGCAAAAGCTGGACGTTTGTCTTTTTTGCTCTGGAGGCTGCCGAAAGCGAAAACAGGTGCTTTTGAGGATGGAGTCCGCAGGAAAGCAGAGAGGGCCAAATTGTCTGTGGCATTTGATAAGGTTCCAGGAGGCAATGAGGACCAGCATTACTTTTGCCCGCTGGCACCTTTGCTGTGGCAGCAAAAGCTGGACGTTTGTCTTTTTTGCTCCGGAGGCTGCCGAAAGCGAAAACAGGTGCTTTTGAGGATGGAGTCCACAGGAAAGCAGAGAGGGCCAAATAGTCTGGGGCATTTGAAAGGGTTCCAGGAGGCAGTGAGAACCAGCATTACTTTTCCCGGCTGGCACCTTTGCTGTGGCAGCAAAAGCTGGACGTTTGTCTTTTTTGCTCCGGAGGTTGCCGAAAGCGAAAACAGGTGCTTTTGAGGATGGAGTCCGCAGGAAAGCAGAGAGGGCCAAATTGTCTGTGGCATTTGAAGAGGTTCCAGGACGCAGTGAGAACCAGCATTACTTTTCCCCGCTTGCACCTTTTCTGTGGCAGCAAAAGCTGGACGTTTGTCTTTTTTGCTACGGAGGCTGCCGAAAGCGAAAACAGGTGCTTTTGAGGATGGAGTCCGCAGGAAAGCAGAGAGGGCCAAATTGTCTGGGGCATTTGAAAGAGTTCTAGGAGGTAGTGAGAACCAGCATTACTTTTCCCCGCTGGCACCTTTGCTGTGGCAGCAAAAGCTGGACGTTTGTCTTTTTTGCTCTGGAGGCTGCCGAAAGCGAAAACAGGTGCTTTTGAGGATGGAGTTCGCAGGAAAGCAGAGAGGGCCAAATTGTCTGGGGCATTTGAAAGAGTTCCAGGAGGTAGTGAGAACCAGCATTACTTTTCCCCGCTGGCACCTTTGCTGTGGCATCAAAACCTGGACGTTTGTCTTTTTTGCTCCGGAGGCTGCCGAAAGCGAAAACAGGTGCTTTTGAGGATGCAGTCCGCAGGAAAGCAGAGAGGGCCAAATTGTCTGGGGCATTTGAAAGACTTCCAGGAGGCAGTGAGAACCAGCATTACTTTTCCCGGCTGGCACCTTTGCTGTGGCAGCAAAAGCTGGACGTTTGTCTTTTTTGCTCCGGAGGTTGCCGAAAGCGAAAACAGGTGCTTTTGAGGATGGAGTCCGCAGGAAAGCAGAGAGTGCCAAATTGTCTGTGGCATTTGAAGAGGTTCCAGGAGGCAATGAGGACCAGCATCACTTTTCCCCGCTGGCACCTTTGCTGTGGCAGCAAAAGCTGGACGTTTGTCTTTTTTGCTCCTGAGGCTGCCGAAAGCGAAAACAGGTGCTTTTGAGGATGGAGTCCGCAGGAAAGCAGAGAGGGCCAAATTGTCTGTGGCATTTGAAGAGATTCCGGGAGGCAATGAGGACCAGCATTACTTTTCCCCGCTGGCACCTTTGCTGTGGCAGCAAAAGCTGGACGTTTTTCTTTTTTGCTCCTGAGGCTGCCGAAAGCGAAAACAGGTGCTTTTGAGGATGGAGTCCGCAGGAAAGCAGAGAGGGCCAAATTGTCTGTGGCATTTGAAAGAGTTCCAGGAGGCAGTGAGAACCAGCATTACTTTTGCCCGCTGGCACCTTTGCTGTGGCAGCAAAACCTGGACGTTTGTCTTTTTTGCTCCTGAGGTTGCCGAAAGCGAAAACAGGTACTTTTGAGGATGGAGTCCGCAGGAAAGCAGAGAGGGCCAAATTGTCTGGGGCATTTGAAGAGGTTCCAGGACGCAGTGAGAACCAGCATTACTTTTCCTAGCTGGCACCTTTGCTGTGGCAGCAAAACCTGGACGTTTGTCTTTTTTGCTCCTGAGGTTGCCGAAAGCGAAAACAGGTGCTTTTGAGGATGGAGTCCGCAGGAAAGCAGAGAGGGCCAAATTGTCTGTGGCATTTGATAGAGTTCCAGGAGGTAGTGAGAACCAGCATTACTTTTCCCCGCTGGCACCTTTGCTGTGGCAGCAAAAGCTGGACGTTTGTCTTTTTTGCTCCTGAGGCTGCCGAAAGCGAAAACAGGTGCTTTTGAGGATGGAGTCCGCAGGAAAGCTTAGAGGGCCAAATTGTCTGGGGCATTTGAAGAGGTTCCAGGACGCAGTGAGAACCAGCATTACTTTTCCCCGCTGGCACCTTTGCTGTGGCAGCAAAAGCTGGACGTTTGTCTTTTTTGCTCCTGAGGTTGCCGAAAGCGAAAACAGGTGCTTTTGAGGATGGAGTCCGCAGGAAAGCAGAGAGGGCCAAATTGTCTGGGGCATTTGAAAGAGTTCTAGGAGGTAGTGAGAACCAGCATTACTTTTCCCCGCTGGCACCTTTGCTGTGGCAGCAAAAGCTGGACGTTTGTCTTTTTTGCTCTGGAGGCTGCCGAAAGCGAAAACAGGTGCTTTTGAGGATGGAGTGCGCAGGAAAGCAGAGAGGGCCAAATTGTCTGGGGCATTTGAAAGAGTTCCAGGAGGTAGTGAGAACCAGCATTACTTTTCCCCGCTGGCACCTTTGCTGTGGCATCAAAACCTGGACGTTTTTCTTTTTTGCTCCGCAGGCTGCCGAAAGCGAAAACAGGTGCTTTTGAGGATGGAGTCCGCAGGAAAGCAGAGAGGGCCAAATTGTCTGTGGCATTTGATAAGGTTCCAGGAGGCAATGAGGACCAGCATTACTTTTCCCCGCTGGCACCTTTGCTGTGGCAGCAAAAGCTGGACGTTTGTCTTTTTTGCTCCGGAGGCTGCCGAAAGCGAAAACAGGTGCTTTTGAGGATGGAGTCCACAGGAAAGCAGAGAGGGCCAAATAGTCTGGGGCATTTGAAAGGGTTCCAGGAGGCAGTGAGAACCAGCATTACTTTTCCCGGCTGGCACCTTTGCTGTGGCATCAAAAGCTGGACGTTTGTCTTTTTTGCTCCGGAGGTTGCCGAAAGCGAAAACAGGTGCTTTTGAGGATGGAGTCCGCAGGAAAGCAGAGAGGGCCAAATTGTCTGGGGCATTTGAAGAGGTTCCAGGACGCAGTGAGAACCAGCATTACTTTTCCCCGCTTGCACCTTTTCTGTGGCAGCAAAACCTGGACGTTTGTCTTTTTTGCTACGGAGGCTGCCGAAAGCGAAAACAGGTGCTTTTGAGGATGGAGTCCGCAGGAAAGCAGAGAGGGCCAAATTGTCTGGGGCATTTGAAAGAGTTCTAGGAGGTAGTGAGAACCAGCATTACTTTTCCCCGCTGGCACCTTTGCTGTGGCAGCAAAAGCTGGACGTTTGTCTTTTTTGCTCTGGAGGCTGCCGAAAGCGAAAACAGGTGCTTTTGAGGATGGAGTTCGCAGGAAAGCAGAGAGGGCCAAATTGTCTGGGGCATTTGAAAGAGTTCCAGGAGGTAGTGAGAACCAGCATTACTTTTCCCCGCTGGCACCTTTGCTGTGGCATCAAAACCTGGACGTTTGTCTTTTTTGCTCCGGAGGCTGCCGAAAGCGAAAACAGGTGCTTTTGAGGATGCAGTCCGCAGGAAAGCAGAGAGGGCCAAATTGTCTGGGGCATTTGAAAGAGTTCCAGGAGGCAGTGAGAACCAGCATTACTTTTCCCGGCTGGCACCTTTGCTGTGGCAGCAAAAGCTGGACGTTTGTCTTTTTTGCTCCGGAGGTTGCCGAAAGCGAAAACAGGTGCTTTTGAGGATGGAGTCCGCAGGAAAGCAGAGAGTGCCAAATTGTCTGTGGCATTTGAAGAGGTTCCAGGAGGCAATGAGGACCAGCATCACTTTTCCCCGCTGGCACCTTTGCTGTGGCAGCAAAAGCTGGACGTTTGTCTTTTTTGCTCCTGAGGTTGCCGAAAGCGAAAACAGGTGCTTTTGAGGATGGAGTCCGCAGGAAAGCAGAGAGGGCCAAATTGTCTGTGGCATTTGAAGAGATTCCGGGAGGCAATGAGGACCAGCATTACTTTTCCCCGCTGGCACCTTTGCTGTGGCAGCAAAAGCTGGACGTTTGTCTTTTTTGCTCCTGAGGCTGCCGAAAGCGAAAACAGGTGCTTTTGAGGATGGAGTCCGCAGGAAAGCAGAGAGGGCCAAATTGTCTGTGGCATTTGAAAGAGTTCCAGGAGGCAGTGAGAACCAGCATTACTTTTGCCCGCTGGCACCTTTGCTGTGGCAGCAAAACCTGGACGTTTGTCTTTTTTGCTCCTGAGGTTGCCGAAAGCGAAAACAGGTACTTTTGAGGATGGAGTCCGCAGGAAAGCAGAGAGGGCCAAATTGTCTGTGGCATTTGAAGAGGTTCCAGGACGCAGTGAGAACCAGCATTACTTTTCCTAGCTGGCACCTTTGCTGTGGCAGCAAAACCTGGACGTTTGTCTTTTTTGCTCCTGAGGTTGCCGAAAGCGAAAACAGGTGCTTTTGAGGATGGAGTCCGCAGGAAAGCAGAGAGGGCCAAATTGTCTGTGGCATTTGATAGAGTTCCAGGAGGTAGTGAGAACCAGCATTACTTTTCCCCGCTGGCACCTTTGCTGTGGCAGCAAAAGCTGGACGTTTGTCTTTTTTGCTCCGGAGGCTGCCGAAAGCGAAAACAGGTGCTTTTGAGGATGGAGTCCGCAGGAAAGCTTAGAGGGCCAAATTGTCTGGGGCATTTGAAGAGGTTCCAGGACGCAGTGAGAACCAGCATTACTTTTCCCCGCTGGCACCTTTGCTGTGGCAGCAAAAGCTGGACGTTTGTCTTTTTTGCTACGGAGGCTGCCGAAAGCGAAAACAGGTGCTTTTGAGGATGGAGTCCGCAGGAAAGCAGAGAGGGCCAAATTGTCTGGGGCATTTGAAAGAGTTCTAGGAGGTAGTGAGAACCAGCATTACTTTTCCCCGCTGGCACCTTTGCTGTGGCAGCAAAAGCTGGACGTTTGTCTTTTTTGCTCTGGAGGCTGCCGAAAGCGAAAACAGGTGCTTTTGAGGATGGAGTCCGCAGGAAAGCAGAGAGGGCCAAATTGTCTGTGGCATTTGAAAGAGTTCCAGGAGGCAGTGAGAACCAGCATTACTTTTCCCAGCTGGCACCTTTGCTGTGGCAGCAAAAGCTGGACGTTTGTCTTTTTTGCTCCGGAGGCTGCCGAAAGCGAAAACAGGTGCTTTTCAGCATGGAGTCCGCAGGAAAGCAGAGAGGGCCAAATTGTCTGGGGCATTTGAAAGAGTTCTAGGAGGTAGTGAGAACCAGCATTACTTTTCCCCGCTGGCACCTTTGCTGTGGCAGCAAAACCTGGACGTTTGTCTTTTTTGCTCTGGAGGCTGCCGAAAGCGAAAACAGGTGCTTTTGAGGATGGAGTCCGCAGGAAAGCAGAGAGGGCCAAATTGTCTGGGGCATTTGAAAGAGTTCCAGGAGGTAGTGAGAACCAGCATTACTTTTCCCCGCTGGCACCTTTGCTGTGGCATCAAAACCTGGACGTTTGTCTTTTTTGCTCCGGAGGCTGCCGAAAGCGAAAACAGGTGCTTTTGAGGATGCAGTCCGCAGGAAAGCAGAGAGGGCCAAATTGTCTGGGGCATTTGAAAGAGTTCCAGGAGGCAGTGAGAACCAGCATTACTTTTCCCGGCTGGCACCTTTGCTGTGGCAGCAAAAGCTGGACGTTTGTCTTTTTTGCTCCTGAGGTTGCCGAAAGCGAAAACAGGTGCTTTTGAGGATGGAGTCCGCAGGAAAGCAGAGAGTGCCAAATTGTCTGTGGCATTTGAAGAGGTTCCAGGAGGCAATGAGGACCAGCATCACTTTTCCCCGCTGGCACCTTTGCTGTGGCAGCAAAAGCTGGACGTTTGTCTTTTTTGCTCCTGAGGTTGCCGAAAGCGAAAACAGGTGCTTTTGAGGATGGAGTCCGCAGGAAAGCAGAGAGGGCCAAATTGTCTGTGGCATTTGAAGAGATTCCGGGAGGCAATGAGGACCAGCATTACTTTTCCCCGCTGGCACCTTTGCTGTGGCAGCAAAAGCTGGACGTTTGTCTTTTTTGCTCCTGAGGCTGCCGAAAGCGAAAACAGGTGCTTTTGAGGATGGAGTCCGCAGGAAAGCAGAGAGGGCCAAATTGTCTGGGGCATTTGAAAGAGTTCCAGGAGGCAGTGAGAACCAGCATTACTTTTGCCCGCTGGCACCTTTGCTGTGGCAGCAAAAGCTGGACGTTTGTCTTTTTTGCTCCGGAGGTTGCCGAAAGCGAAAACAGGTACTTTTGAGGATGGAGTCCGCAGGAAAGCAGAGAGGGCCAAATTGTCTGTGGCATTTGAAGAGGTTCCAGGACGCAGTGAGAACCAGCATTACTTTTGCCCGCTGGCACCTTTGCTGTGGCAGGAAAACCTGGACGTTTATCTTTTTTGCTCCGGAGGCTGCCGAAAGCGAAAACAGGTGCTTTTGAGGATGGAGTCCGCAGGAAAGCAGAGAGGGCCAAATTGTCTGTGGCATTTGAAAGAGTTCCAGGAGGCAGTGAGAACCAGCATCACTTTTCCCCGCTGGCACCTTTGCTGTGGCAGCAAAACCTGGACGTTTGTCTTTTTTGCTCCTGAGGATGCCGAAAGCGAAAAGAGGTGCTTTTGAGGATGGAGTCCGCAGGAAAGCAGAGAGGGCCAAATTGTCTGGGGCATTTGAAGAGGTTCCAGGAGGCAATGAGGACCAGCATCACTTTTCCCCGCTGGCACCTTTGCTGTGGCAGCAAAAGCTGGACGTTTGTCTTTTTTGCTTCTGAGGTTGCCGAAAGCGAAAACAGGTGCTTTTGAGGATGGAGTCCGCAGGAAAGCAGAGAGGGCCAAATTGTCTGGGGCATTTGATAAGGTTCCAGGAGGCAATGAGGACCAGCATTACTTTTCCCCGCTGGCACCTTTGCTGTGGCAGCAAAAGCTGGACGTTTGTCTTTTTTGCTCCGGAGGCTGCCGAAAGCGAAAACAGGTGCTTTTGAGGATGGAGTCCGCAGGAAAGCAGAGAGGGCCAAATAGTCTGGGGCATTTGAAAGGGTTCCAGGAGGCAGTGAGAACCAGCATTACTTTTCTCGGCTGGCACCTTTGCTGTGGCAGCAAAAGCTGGACGTTTGTCTTTTTTGCTCTGGAGGCTGCCGAAAGCGAAAACAGGTGCTTTTGAGGATGGAGTCCGCAGGAAAGCAGAGAGGGCCAAATTGTCTGTGGCATTTGAAAGAGTTCCAGGAGGCAGTGAGAACCAGCATCACTTTTCCCCGCTGGCACCTTTGCTGTGGCAGCAAAACCTGGACGTTTGTCTTTTTTGCTCCTGAGGATGCCGAAAGCGAAAAGAGGTGCTTTTGAGGATGGAGTCCGCAGGAAAGCAGAGAGGGCCAAATTGTCTGTGGCATTTGAAGAGATTCCGGGAGGCAATGAGGACCAGCATCACTTTTCCCCGCTGGCACCTTTGCTGTGGCAGCAAAAGCTGGACGTTTGTCTTTTTTGCTTCTGAGGTTGCCGAAAGCGAAAACAGGTGCTTTTGAGGATGGAGTCCGCAGGAAAGCAGAGAGGGCCAAATTGTCTGGGGCATTTGATAAGGTTCCAGGAGGCAATGAGGACCAGCATTACTTTTCCCCGCTGGCACCTTTGCTGTGGCAGCAAAAGCTGGACGTTTGTCTTTTTTGCTCCGGAGGCTGCCGAAAGCGAAAACAGGTGCTTTTGAGGATGGAGTCCGCAGGAAAGCAGAGAGGGCCAAATTCTCTGGGGCATTTGAAAGGGTTCCAGGAGGCAGTGAGAACCAGCATTACTTTTCCCGGCTGGCACCTTTGCTGTGGCAGCAAAAGCTGGACGTTTGTCTTTTTTGCTCCAGAGGTTGCCGAAAGCGAAAACAGGTGCTTTTGTGGATGGAGTCCGCAGGAAAGCAGAGAGGGCCAAATTGTCTGTGGCATTTGAAGAGGTTCCAGGACGCAGTGAGAACCAGCATTACTTTTGCCCGCTGGCACCATTGCTGTGGCAGCAAAAGCTGGACGTTTGTCTTTTTTGCTCCGGAGGCTGCCGAAAGCGAAAACAGGTGCTTTTGAGGATGGAGTCCGCAGGAAAGCAGAGAGGGCCAAATTGTCTGGGGCATTTGAAAGAGTTCTAGGAGGTAGTGAGAACCAGCATTACTTTTCCCCGCTGGCACCTTTGCTGTGGCAGCAAAAGCTGGACGTTTGTCTTTTTTGCTCCGGAGGCTGCCGAAAGTGAAAACAGGTGCTTTTGAGGATGGAGTCCGCAGGAAAGCAGAGAGGGCCAAATTGTCTGTGGCATTTGAAAGAGTTCCAGGAGGCAGTGAGAACCAGCATTACTTTTCCCCGCTGGCACCTTTGCTGTGGCAGCAAAACCTGGACGTTTGTCTTTTTTGCTCCTGAGGCTGCCGAAAGCGAAAAGAGGTGCTTTTGAGGATGGAGTCCGCAGGAAAGCAGAGAGGGCCAAATTGTCTGTGGCATTTGAAGAGGTTCCAGGAGGCAATGAGGACCAGCATCACTTTTCCCCGCTGGCACCTTTGCTGTGGCAGCAAAAGCTGGACGTTTGTCTTTTTTGCTTCTGAGGTTGCCGAAAGCGAAAACAGGTGCTTTTGAGGATGGAGTCCGCAGGAAAGCAGAGAGGGCCAAATTGTCTGTGGCATTTGAAGAGGTTCCAGGACGCAGTGAGAGCCAGCATTACTTTTGCCCGCTGGCACCTTTGCTGTGGCAGCAAAAGCTGGACGTTTGTCTTTTTTGCTCCGGAGGCTGCCGAAAGCGAAAACAGGTGCTTTTGAGGATGGAGTCCGCAGGAAAGCAGAGAGGGCCAAATTGTCTGGGGCATTTGAAAGAGTTCTAGGAGGTAGTGAGAACCAGCATTACTTTTCCCCGCTGGCACCTTTGCTGTGGCAGCAAAAGCTGGACGTTTGTCTTTTTTGCTCTGGAGGCTGCCGAAAGCGAAAACAGGTGCTATTGAGGATGGAGTCCGCAGGAAAGCAGAGATGGCCAAATTGTCTGGGGCATTTGAAAGAGTTCCAGGAGGCAGTGAGAACCAGCATTACTTTTCCCGGCTGGCACCTTTGCTGTGGCAGCAAAACCTGGACGTTTGTCTTTTTTGCTACGGAGGTTGCCGAAAGCGAAAACAGGTGCTTTTGAGGATGGAGTCCGCAGGAAAGCAGAGAGGGCCAAATTGTCTGGGGCATTTGAAAGAGTTCCAGGAGGCAGTGAGAACTAGCATTACTTTTCCCCGCTGGCACCTTTGCTGTGGCAGGAAAACCTGGACGTTTGTCTTTTTTGCTCCTGAGGTTTCCGAAAGCGAAAACAGGTGCTTTTAGGGATGGAGTCCGCAGGAAAGCAGAGAGGGCCAAATTGTCTGTGGCATTTGAAGGGGTTCCAGGAGGCAATGAGGACCAGCATAACTTTTCCCCGCTGGCACCTTTGCTGTGGCAGCAAAAGCTGGACGTTTGTCTTTTTTGCTCTGGAGGCTGCCGAAAGCGAAAACAGGTGCTTTTGAGGATGGAGTCCGCAGGAAAGCAGAGAGGGCCAAATTGTCTGGGGCATTTGAAAGAGTTCCAGGAGGCAGTGAGAACCAGCATTACTTTTGCCCGCTGGCACCTTTGCTGTGGCAGCAAAAGCTGGATGTTTGTCTTTTTTGCTCCGGAGGCTGCCGAAAGCGAAAACAGGTGCTTTTGAGGATGCAGTCCGCAGGAAAGCAGAGAGGGCCAAATTGTCTGGGGCATTTGAAAGAGTTCCAGGAGGCAGTGAGAACCAGCATTACTTTTGCCCGCTGGCACCTTTGCTGTGGCAGCAAAACCTGGACGTTTGTCTTTTTTGCTCCGCAGGCTGCCGAAAGCGAAAACAGGTGCTTTTGAGGATGGAGTCCGCAGGAAAGCAGAGAGGGCCAAATTGTCTGTGGCATTTGAAGAGGTTCCAGGAGGCAATGAGGACCAGCATCACTTTTCCCCGCTGGCACCTTTGCTGTGGCAGTAAAAGCTGGACGTTTGTCTTTTTTGCTCCGGAGGCTGCCGAAAGCGAAAACAGGTGCTTTTGAGGATGGAGTCCGCAGGAAAGCAGAGAGGGCCAAATAGTCTGGGGCATTTGAAAGGGTTCCAGGAGGCAGTGAGAACCAGCATTACTTTTCCCGGCTGGCACCTTTGCTGTGGCAGCAAAAGCTGGACGTTTGTCTTTTTTGCTCCGGAGGTTGCCAAAAGCGAAAACAGGTGCTTTTGAGGATGGAGTCCGCAGGAAAGCAGAGAGGGCCAAATTGTCTGTGGCATTTGAAGAGGTTCCAGGACGCACTGAGAACCAGCATTACGTTTCCCCGCTGGCACCTTTGCTGTGGCAGTAAAAGCTGGACGTTTGTCTTTTTGCTGCGGAGGCTGCCGAAAGCGAAAACAGGTGCTTTTGAGGATGGAGTCCGCAGGAAAGCAGAGAGGGCCAAATTGTCTGGGGCATTTGAAAGAGTTCCAGGATGTAGTGAGAACCAGCATTACTTTTCCCCGCTGGCACCTTTGCTGTGGCAGCAAAAGCTGGACGTTTGTCTTTTTTGCTCTGGAGGCTGCCGAAAGCGAAAACAGGTGCTTTTGAGGATGGAGTCCGCAGGAAAGCAGAGATGGCCAAATTGTCTGGGGCATTTGAAAGAGTTCCAGGAGGCAGTGAGAACCAGCATTACTTTTCCCGGCTGGCACCTTTGCTGTGGCAGCAAAAGCTGGACGTTTGTCTTTTTTGCTCCGGAGGTTGCCGAAAGCGAAAACAGGTGCTTTTGAGGATGGAGTCCGCAGGAAAGCAGAGAGGGCCAAATTGTCTGGGGCATTTGAAAGAGTTCCAGGAGGCAGTGAGAACCAGCATTACTTTTCCCGGCTGGCACCTTTGCTGTGGCAGCAAAACCTGGACGTTTGTCTTTTTTGCTCCTGAGGTTGCCGAAAGCGAAAACAGGTGCTTTTGAGGATGGAGTCCGCAGGAAAGCAGAGAGGGCCAAATTGTCTGTGGCATTTGAAGAGGTTCCAGGAGGCAATGAGGACCAGCATAACTTTTCCCTGCTGGCACCTTTGCTGTGGCAGCAAAAGCTGGACGTTTGTCTTTTTTGCTCTGGAGGCTGCCGAAAGCGAAAACAGGTGCTTTTGAGGATGGAGTCCGCAGGAAAGCAGAGAGGGCCAAATTGTCTGGGGCATTTGAAAGAGTTCCAGGAGGTAGTTAGAACCAGCATTACTTTTCCCCGCTGGCACCTTTGCTGTGGCAGCCAAAGCTGGACGTTTGTCTTTTTTGCTCTGGAGGCTGCCGAAAGCGAAAACAGGTGCGTTTGAGGATGCAGTCCGCAGGAAAGCAGAGAGGGCCAAATTGTCTGGGGCATTTGAAAGAGTTCCAGGAGGCAGTGAGAACCAGCATTACTTTTCCCGGCTGGCACCTTTGCTGTGGCAGCAAAACCTGGACGTTTGTCTTTTTTGCTCTGGAGGCTGCCGAAAGCGAAAACAGGTGCTTTTGAGGATGGAGTCCGCAGGAAAGCAGAGAGGGCCAAATTGTCTGTGGCATTTGAAAGAGTTCCAGGAGGCAGTGAGAACCAGCATTACTTTTCCCGGCTGGCACCTTTGCTGTGGCAGCAAAACCTGGACGTTTGTCTTTTTTGCTCCGGAGGTTGCCGAAAGCGAAAACAGGTGCTTTTGAGGATGGAGTCCGCAGGAAAGCAGAGAGGGCCAAATGGTCTGGGGCATTTGAAGGGGTTCCAGGAGGCAGTGAGAACCAGCATTACTTTTCGCCGCTGGCACCTTTGCTGTGGCAGCAAAAGCTGGATGTTTGTCTTTTTTGCTCCGGAGGCTGCCGAAAGCGAAAACAGGTGCTTTTGAGGATGGAGTCCGCAGGAAAGCAGAGAGGGCCAAATTGTCTGGGGCATTTGAAAGAGTTCTAGGAGGTAGTGAGAACCAGCATTACTTTTCCCCGCTGGCACCTTTGCTGTGGCAGCAAAACCTGGACGTTTGTCTTTTTTGCTCTGGAGGCTGCCGAAAGCGAAAACAGGTGCTTTTGAGGATGGAGTCCGCAGGAAAGCAGAGAGGGCCAAATTGTCTGGGGCATTTGAAAGAGTTCTAGGAGGTAGTGAGAACCAGCATTACTTTTCCCCGCTGGCACCTTTGCTGTGGCAGCAAAACCTGGACGTTTGTCTTTTTTGCTCCGGAGGCTGCCGAAAGCGAAAACAGGTGCTTTTGAGGATGGAGTCCGCAGGAAAGCAGAGAGGGCCAAATTGTCTGGGGCATTTGAAAGAGTTCTAGGAGGTAGTGAGAACCAGCATTACTTTTCCCCGCTGGCACCTTTGCTGTGGCAGCAAAAGCTGGACGTTTGTCTTTTTTGCTCCGGAGGCTGCCGAAAGTGAAAACAGGTGCTTTTGAGGATGGAGTCCGCAGGAAAGCAGAGAGGGCCAAATTGTCTGTGGCATTTGAAAGAGTTCCAGGAGGCAGTGAGAACCAGCATTACTTTTCCCCGCTGGCACCTTTGCTGTGGCAGCAAAACCTGGACGTTTGTCTTTTTTGCTCCTGAGGCTGCCGAAAGCGAAAAGAGGTGCTTTTGAGGATGGAGTCCGCAGGAAAGCAGAGAGGGCCAAATTGTCTGTGGCATTTGAAGAGGTTCCAGGAGGCAATGAGGACCAGCATCACTTTTCCCCGCTGGCACCTTTGCTGTGGCAGCAAAAGCTGGACGTTTGTCTTTTTTGCTTCTGAGGTTGCCGAAAGCGAAAACAGGTGCTTTTGAGGATGGAGTCCGCAGGAAAGCAGAGAGGGCCAAATTGTCTGTGGCATTTGAAGAGGTTCCAGGACGCAGTGAGAGCCAGCATTACTTTTGCCCGCTGGCACCTTTGCTGTGGCAGCAAAAGCTGGACGTTTGTCTTTTTTGCTCCGGAGGCTGCCGAAAGCGAAAACAGGTGCTTTTGAGGATGGAGTCCGCAGGAAAGCAGAGAGGGCCAAATTGTCTGGGGCATTTGAAAGAGTTCTAGGAGGTAGTGAGAACCAGCATTACTTTTCCCCGCTGGCACCTTTGCTGTGGCAGCAAAAGCTGGACGTTTGTCTTTTTTGCTCTGGAGGCTGCCGAAAGCGAAAACAGGTGCTATTGAGGATGGAGTCCGCAGGAAAGCAGAGATGGCCAAATTGTCTGGGGCATTTGAAAGAGTTCCAGGAGGCAGTGAGAACCAGCATTACTTTTCCCGGCTGGCACCTTTGCTGTGGCAGCAAAACCTGGACGTTTGTCTTTTTTGCTACGGAGGTTGCCGAAAGCGAAAACAGGTGCTTTTGAGGATGGAGTCCGCAGGAAAGCAGAGAGGGCCAAATTGTCTGGGGCATTTGAAAGAGTTCCAGGAGGCAGTGAGAACTAGCATTACTTTTCCCCGCTGGCACCTTTGCTGTGGCAGGAAAACCTGGACGTTTGTCTTTTTTGCTCCTGAGGTTTCCGAAAGCGAAAACAGGTGCTTTTAGGGATGGAGTCCGCAGGAAAGCAGAGAGGGCCAAATTGTCTGTGGCATTTGAAGGGGTTCCAGGAGGCAATGAGGACCAGCATAACTTTTCCCCGCTGGCACCTTTGCTGTGGCAGCAAAAGCTGGACGTTTGTCTTTTTTGCTCTGGAGGCTGCCGAAAGCGAAAACAGGTGCTTTTGAGGATGGAGTCCGCAGGAAAGCAGAGAGGGCCAAATTGTCTGGGGCATTTGAAAGAGTTCCAGGAGGCAGTGAGAACCAGCATTACTTTTGCCCGCTGGCACCTTTGCTGTGGCAGCAAAAGCTGGATGTTTGTCTTTTTTGCTCCGGAGGCTGCCGAAAGCGAAAACAGGTGCTTTTGAGGATGCAGTCCGCAGGAAAGCAGAGAGGGCCAAATTGTCTGGGGCATTTGAAAGAGTTCCAGGAGGCAGTGAGAACCAGCATTACTTTTGCCCGCTGGCACCTTTGCTGTGGCAGCAAAACCTGGACGTTTGTCTTTTTTGCTCCGCAGGCTGCCGAAAGCGAAAACAGGTGCTTTTGAGGATGGAGTCCGCAGGAAAGCAGAGAGGGCCAAATTGTCTGTGGCATTTGAAGAGGTTCCAGGAGGCAATGAGGACCAGCATCACTTTTCCCCGCTGGCACCTTTGCTGTGGCAGTAAAAGCTGGACGTTTGTCTTTTTTGCTCCGGAGGCTGCCGAAAGCGAAAACAGGTGCTTTTGAGGATGGAGTCCGCAGGAAAGCAGAGAGGGCCAAATAGTCTGGGGCATTTGAAAGGGTTCCAGGAGGCAGTGAGAACCAGCATTACTTTTCCCGGCTGGCACCTTTGCTGTGGCAGCAAAAGCTGGACGTTTGTCTTTTTTGCTCCGGAGGTTGCCAAAAGCGAAAACAGGTGCTTTTGAGGATGGAGTCCGCAGGAAAGCAGAGAGGGCCAAATTGTCTGTGGCATTTGAAGAGGTTCCAGGACGCACTGAGAACCAGCATTACGTTTCCCCGCTGGCACCTTTGCTGTGGCAGTAAAAGCTGGACGTTTGTCTTTTTGCTGCGGAGGCTGCCGAAAGCGAAAACAGGTGCTTTTGAGGATGGAGTCCGCAGGAAAGCAGAGAGGGCCAAATTGTCTGGGGCATTTGAAAGAGTTCCAGGATGTAGTGAGAACCAGCATTACTTTTCCCCGCTGGCACCTTTGCTGTGGCAGCAAAAGCTGGACGTTTGTCTTTTTTGCTCTGGAGGCTGCCGAAAGCGAAAACAGGTGCTTTTGAGGATGGAGTCCGCAGGAAAGCAGAGATGGCCAAATTGTCTGGGGCATTTGAAAGAGTTCCAGGAGGCAGTGAGAACCAGCATTACTTTTCCCGGCTGGCACCTTTGCTGTGGCAGCAAAAGCTGGACGTTTGTCTTTTTTGCTCCGGAGGTTGCCGAAAGCGAAAACAGGTGCTTTTGAGGATGGAGTCCGCAGGAAAGCAGAGAGGGCCAAATTGTCTGGGGCATTTGAAAGAGTTCCAGGAGGCAGTGAGAACCAGCATTACTTTTCCCGGCTGGCACCTTTGCTGTGGCAGCAAAACCTGGACGTTTGTCTTTTTTGCTCCTGAGGTTGCCGAAAGCGAAAACAGGTGCTTTTGAGGATGGAGTCCGCAGGAAAGCAGAGAGGGCCAAATTGTCTGTGGCATTTGAAGAGGTTCCAGGAGGCAATGAGGACCAGCATAACTTTTCCCTGCTGGCACCTTTGCTGTGGCAGCAAAAGCTGGACGTTTGTCTTTTTTGCTCTGGAGGCTGCCGAAAGCGAAAACAGGTGCTTTTGAGGATGGAGTCCGCAGGAAAGCAGAGAGGGCCAAATTGTCTGGGGCATTTGAAAGAGTTCCAGGAGGTAGTTAGAACCAGCATTACTTTTCCCCGCTGGCACCTTTGCTGTGGCAGCCAAAGCTGGACGTTTGTCTTTTTTGCTCTGGAGGCTGCCGAAAGCGAAAACAGGTGCGTTTGAGGATGCAGTCCGCAGGAAAGCAGAGAGGGCCAAATTGTCTGGGGCATTTGAAAGAGTTCCAGGAGGCAGTGAGAACCAGCATTACTTTTCCCGGCTGGCACCTTTGCTGTGGCAGCAAAACCTGGACGTTTGTCTTTTTTGCTCTGGAGGCTGCCGAAAGCGAAAACAGGTGCTTTTGAGGATGGAGTCCGCAGGAAAGCAGAGAGGGCCAAATTGTCTGTGGCATTTGAAAGAGTTCCAGGAGGCAGTGAGAACCAGCATTACTTTTCCCGGCTGGCACCTTTGCTGTGGCAGCAAAACCTGGACGTTTGTCTTTTTTGCTCCGGAGGTTGCCGAAAGCGAAAACAGGTGCTTTTGAGGATGGAGTCCGCAGGAAAGCAGAGAGGGCCAAATGGTCTGGGGCATTTGAAGGGGTTCCAGGAGGCAGTGAGAACCAGCATTACTTTTCGCCGCTGGCACCTTTGCTGTGGCAGCAAAAGCTGGATGTTTGTCTTTTTTGCTCCGGAGGCTGCCGAAAGCGAAAACAGGTGCTTTTGAGGATGGAGTCCGCAGGAAAGCAGAGAGGGCCAAATTGTCTGGGGCATTTGAAAGAGTTCTAGGAGGTAGTGAGAACCAGCATTACTTTTCCCCGCTGGCACCTTTGCTGTGGCAGCAAAACCTGGACGTTTGTCTTTTTTGCTCTGGAGGCTGCCGAAAGCGAAAACAGGTGCTTTTGAGGATGGAGTCCGCAGGAAAGCAGAGAGGGCCAAATTGTCTGGGGCATTTGAAAGAGTTCCAGGAGGTAGTGAGAACCAGCATTACTTTTCCCCGCTGGCACCTTTGCTGTGGCATCAAAACCTGGACGTTTGTCTTTTTTGCTCCGGAGGCTGCCGAAAGCGAAAACAGGTGCTTTTGAGGATGCAGTCCGCAGGAAAGCAGAGAGGGCCAAATTGTCTGGGGCATTTGAAAGAGTTCCAGGAGGCAGTGAGAACCAGCATTACTTTTCCCGGCTGGCACCTTTGCTGTGGCAGCAAAAGCTGGACGTTTGTCTTTTTTGCTCCTGAGGTTGCCGAAAGCGAAAACAGGTGCTTTTGAGGATGGAGTCCGCAGGAAAGCAGAGAGTGCCAAATTGTCTGTGGCATTTGAAGAGGTTCCAGGAGGCAATGAGGACCAGCATCACTTTTCCCCGCTGGCACCTTTGCTGTGGCAGCAAAAGCTGGACGTTTGTCTTTTTTGCTCCTGAGGTTGCCGAAAGCGAAAACAGGTGCTTTTGAGGATGGAGTCCGCAGGAAAGCAGAGAGGGCCAAATTGTCTGTGGCATTTGAAGAGATTCCGGGAGGCAATGAGGACCAGCATTACTTTTCCCCGCTGGCACCTTTGCTGTGGCAGCAAAAGCTGGACGTTTGTCTTTTTTGCTCCTGAGGCTGCCGAAAGCGAAAACAGGTGCTTTTGAGGATGGAGTCCGCAGGAAAGCAGAGAGGGCCAAATTGTCTGGGGCATTTGAAAGAGTTCCAGGAGGCAGTGAGAACCAGCATTACTTTTGCCCGCTGGCACCTTTGCTGTGGCAGCAAAAGCTGGACGTTTGTCTTTTTTGCTCCGGAGGTTGCCGAAAGCGAAAACAGGTACTTTTGAGGATGGAGTCCGCAGGAAAGCAGAGAGGGCCAAATTGTCTGTGGCATTTGAAGAGGTTCCAGGACGCAGTGAGAACCAGCATTACTTTTGCCCGCTGGCACCTTTGCTGTGGCAGGAAAACCTGGACGTTTATCTTTTTTGCTCCGGAGGCTGCCGAAAGCGAAAACAGGTGCTTTTGAGGATGGAGTCCGCAGGAAAGCAGAGAGGGCCAAATTGTCTGTGGCATTTGAAAGAGTTCCAGGAGGCAGTGAGAACCAGCATCACTTTTCCCCGCTGGCACCTTTGCTGTGGCAGCAAAACCTGGACGTTTGTCTTTTTTGCTCCTGAGGATGCCGAAAGCGAAAAGAGGTGCTTTTGAGGATGGAGTCCGCAGGAAAGCAGAGAGGGCCAAATTGTCTGGGGCATTTGAAGAGGTTCCAGGAGGCAATGAGGACCAGCATCACTTTTCCCCGCTGGCACCTTTGCTGTGGCAGCAAAAGCTGGACGTTTGTCTTTTTTGCTTCTGAGGTTGCCGAAAGCGAAAACAGGTGCTTTTGAGGATGGAGTCCGCAGGAAAGCAGAGAGGGCCAAATTGTCTGGGGCATTTGATAAGGTTCCAGGAGGCAATGAGGACCAGCATTACTTTTCCCCGCTGGCACCTTTGCTGTGGCAGCAAAAGCTGGACGTTTGTCTTTTTTGCTCCGGAGGCTGCCGAAAGCGAAAACAGGTGCTTTTGAGGATGGAGTCCGCAGGAAAGCAGAGAGGGCCAAATAGTCTGGGGCATTTGAAAGGGTTCCAGGAGGCAGTGAGAACCAGCATTACTTTTCCCGGCTGGCACCTTTGCTGTGGCAGCAAAAGCTGGACGTTTGTCTTTTTTGCTCTGGAGGCTGCCGAAAGCGAAAACAGGTGCTTTTGAGGATGGAGTCCGCAGGAAAGCAGAGAGGGCCAAATTGTCTGTGGCATTTGAAAGAGTTCCAGGAGGCAGTGAGAACCAGCATCACTTTTCCCCGCTGGCACCTTTGCTGTGGCAGCAAAACCTGGACGTTTGTCTTTTTTGCTCCTGAGGATGCCGAAAGCGAAAAGAGGTGCTTTTGAGGATGGAGTCCGCAGGAAAGCAGAGAGGGCCAAATTGTCTGTGGCATTTGAAGAGATTCCGGGAGGCAATGAGGACCAGCATCACTTTTCCCCGCTGGCACCTTTGCTGTGGCAGCAAAAGCTGGACGTTTGTCTTTTTTGCTTCTGAGGTTGCCGAAAGCGAAAACAGGTGCTTTTGAGGATGGAGTCCGCAGGAAAGCAGAGAGGGCCAAATTGTCTGGGGCATTTGATAAGGTTCCAGGAGGCAATGAGGACCAGCATTACTTTTCCCCGCTGGCACCTTTGCTGTGGCAGCAAAAGCTGGACGTTTGTCTTTTTTGCTCCGGAGGCTGCCGAAAGCGAAAACAGGTGCTTTTGAGGATGGAGTCCGCAGGAAAGCAGAGAGGGCCAAATTCTCTGGGGCATTTGAAAGGGTTCCAGGAGGCAGTGAGAACCAGCATTACTTTTCCCGGCTGGCACCTTTGCTGTGGCAGCAAAAGCTGGACGTTTGTCTTTTTTGCTCCAGAGGTTGCCGAAAGCGAAAACAGGTGCTTTTGTGGATGGAGTCCGCAGGAAAGCAGAGAGGGCCAAATTGTCTGTGGCATTTGAAGAGGTTCCAGGACGCAGTGAGAACCAGCATTACTTTTGCCCGCTGGCACCATTGCTGTGGCAGCAAAAGCTGGACGTTTGTCTTTTTTGCTCCGGAGGCTGCCGAAAGCGAAAACAGGTGCTTTTGAGGATGGAGTCCGCAGGAAAGCAGAGAGGGCCAAATTGTCTGGGGCATTTGAAAGAGTTCTAGGAGGTAGTGAGAACCAGCATTACTTTTCCCCGCTGGCACCTTTGCTGTGGCAGCAAAAGCTGGACGTTTGTCTTTTTTGCTCCGGAGGCTGCCGAAAGTGAAAACAGGTGCTTTTGAGGATGGAGTCCGCAGGAAAGCAGAGAGGGCCAAATTGTCTGTGGCATTTGAAAGAGTTCCAGGAGGCAGTGAGAACCAGCATTACTTTTCCCCGCTGGCACCTTTGCTGTGGCAGCAAAACCTGGACGTTTGTCTTTTTTGCTCCTGAGGCTGCCGAAAGCGAAAAGAGGTGCTTTTGAGGATGGAGTCCGCAGGAAAGCAGAGAGGGCCAAATTGTCTGTGGCATTTGAAGAGGTTCCAGGAGGCAATGAGGACCAGCATCACTTTTCCCCGCTGGCACCTTTGCTGTGGCAGCAAAAGCTGGACGTTTGTCTTTTTTGCTTCTGAGTTGCCGAAAGCGAAAACAGGTGCTTTTGAGGATGGAGTCCGCAGGAAAGCAGAGAGGGCCAAATTGTCTGTGGCATTTGAAGAGGTTCCAGGACGCAGTGAGAGCCAGCATTACTTTTGCCCGCTGGCACCTTTGCTGTGGCAGCAAAGCTGGACGTTTGTCTTTTTTGCTCCGGAGGCTGCCGAAAGCGAAAAACAGGTGCTTTTGAGGATGGAGTCCGCAGGAAAGCAGAGAGGGCCAAATTGTCTGGGGCATTTGAAAGAGTTCTAGGAGGTAGTGAGAACCAGCATTACTTTTCCCCGCTGGCACCTTTTGCTGTGGCAGCAAAAGCTGGACTTTGTCTTTTTTGCTCTGGAGGCTGCCGAAAGCGAAAACAGGTGCTATTGAGGATGGAGTCCGCAGGAAAGCAGAGATGGCCAAATTGTCTGGGGCATTTGAAAGAGTTCCAGGAGGCAGTGAGAACCAGCATTACTTTTCCCGGCTGGCACCTTTGCTGTGGCAGCAAAACCTGGACGTTTGTCTTTTTTTGCTACGGAGGTTGCCGAAAGCGAAAACAGGTGCTTTTGAGGATGGAAGTCCGCAGGAAAGCAGAGAGGGCCAAATTGTCTGGGGCATTTGAAAGAGTTCCAGGAGGCAGTGAGAACTAGCATTACTTTTCCCCGCTGGCACCTTTGCTGTGGCAGGAAAACCTGGACGTTTGTCTTTTTGCTCCTGAGGTTTCCGAAAGCGAAAACAGGTGCTTTTAGGGATGGAGTCCGCAGGAAAGCAGAGAGGGCCAAATTGTCTGTGGCATTTGAAGGGGTTCCAGGAGGCAATGAGGACCAGCAATAACTTTTCCCCGCTGGCACCTTTTGCTGTGGCAGCAAAAGCTGGACGTTTGTCTTTTTTGCTCTGGAGGCTGCCGAAAGCGAAAACAGGTGCTTTTGAGGATGGAGTCCGCAGGAAAGCAGAGAGGGCCAAATTGTCTGGGGCATTTGAAAGAGTTCCAGGAGGCAGTGAGAACCAGCATTACTTTTGCCCGCTGGCACCTTTGCTGTGGCAGCAAAAGCTGGATGTTTGTCTTTTTTGCTCCGGAGGCTGCCGAAAGCGAAAACAGGTGCTTTTGAGGATGCAGTTCCGCAGGAAAGCAGAGAGGCCAAATTGTCTGGGGCATGTGAAAGAGTTCCAGGAGGCAGTGAGAACCAGCATTACTTTTGCCCCGCTGGCACCTTTGCTGTGGCAGCAAAACCTGGACGTTTGTCTTTTTTGCTCCGCAGGCTGCCGAAAAGCGAAAACAGGTGCTTTTGAGGATGGAGTCCGCAGGAAAGCAGAGAGGGCCAATTGTCTGTGGCATTTGAAGAGGTTCCAGGAGGCAATGAGGACCAGCATCACTTTTCCCCGCTGGCACCTTTGCTGTGGCAGTAAAAGCTGGACGTTTGTCTTTTTTGCTCCGGAGGCTGCCGAAAGCGAAAACAGGTGCTTTTGAGGATGGAGTCCGCAGGAAA